>NW_004955472.1:9577467-9660301 GCF_000276665.1 Chinchilla lanigera | reverse complement strand
TTTCCAGAACTGTATTGAATAGGAGTGGTTACTGTGGACATCCTTGTTTTGTACCTGATTTTAAAGTGAAAGCTTTCAATTTTTGGCCATTTAGTATGATGTTAGCTGTTGATTTATCATAGATGGCTTTGATCAGCTTGAGTTAAAGGCCACGTATTCCTATTTTCTGTAGTGTTTTCAACAGGAATGAGTGTCAGACTTCATTGAAGGCTTTTTCTGCATCAATGGAGATGATCATGTGATTTTTGTCCTGGCTCTATTGACATGGTGTATTACATGGACTGATTTGTGTATATTGAACTGCCTTTCTAATATTTAGGTATTGCTTATACTGGATATGGGAAACGTGGAAAAGAACTGTGTTTTCTACAATTATAGATATAATTTCATCTTTCAGAGATGCAATCAAACTTATTTATGATTTAATTTTAACTCCTCCATTACATTTAATGTCATCATATTTATCTTTGATATTTATATGTATCTTTCTATACTGAATTCCATTTCTGCAAATATTGCTTCACGAAGTGTTCTTCATGTAAATACAAAAGAAAAGATTTTCAATATCTGGTTACTATATAAAGAGAAACAATGACCTATTTTGAGAAATATTTAACACAATATTATATTGTAGCCAAATAATTGAGCAAGTATTATAATGATTAATATGAAGAAATTTGCCAAATTTATATATGTACATGTATTCATTTATGTATCATTCATTGTAATTTAACTATATATGTGCATGCACATAGGACTGATGAGTATTAAGTTATCAATCATAATTTCCTTTCACAGTAGTATACTTCTGCTATTTTCTTAGTTTTATAAATTTTGCCTTATGTATTGAAGTGTTTGCTACTGGTTCAAAGAAAATTTAATATTATAGAACATTCTTATAAAATATGTACCTTTCAGCATTTTATGTTGATGTTGGTAATGTTTTTCAGCTTTTAAATTAGTTTCTCTGATATCAATAAAGCTATATAAGTTAGCTGTTGGTTTATACTTTGTTTCTTTCTTTGGGAAGAGTGCTGGGGATTGAACCCAAGGTATTGTGCATGCAAGGCAAGAACTCTACCACTGAGCTACATTCCCAGCCCCCAGGTTTACACTTTTTGGTACATCTTCTTCCATCCTTGTTATAGGGCCTTTATTTCTATTTATGTGTTTCTGCATAACTCTTTTTTGCTGTGGTGCTCTGTCTCGATAACTCTATCCTCTGTTATCTCTGAACTCAAAAACTTTTCAATTCGGTAAATTGTTAATACTTTCTTGATTTCTCTATGCACTTGCTCTGTACCATGAGTGAAAACTCTCTCAAATGGGTAGGCTTGGCTGAGAATAAAGTTCATTTCATTTTTCTTTTGGTGACCTCTCAAAAAATCAGATACCTGGTTATCAGAGTATTACCTAATACTCTACTAATAGTTTTCTCATATATATTTGGTAGGAGTTAATTTTTATTTGATTAAAATAGAGATAGTTAATGAATATAGGTCTAAAGCTAAATCCTTATATTTGAAAATATTTGGTCAATTTTCAAATGTCCTTGTAATTTATTCTTTCTCACTTCTTATTGTTGGACATTCTCCTTTATTTCATAATATATTAACATACTTCTTTTATATTCTGACTATATGAAGTCTGGTTTTTTTGTATTTTCCTACTACCTATTTATTTTTATCTCCATTTTTCTGTTTTGACAGTTTTAATGAAAACCACTTTTTAAGTTAATTGACATGATTGAATATTTGATATTTGGGAAGAGTTTTAGTTTTTGTTGGAAAAAAAAGACTTTTATAGTAAATTATATAGTAAGGATTTTACCAGTGTTGCTTTTAGTTTTCTTTTTTGGTTTGTTTTTTTTCCAGTACTGGGAATCGAACTCACAACCTCACGCTTGCCAGACAGGTGCTGTGCCACTGAGCTAAATCCCCAGGCGCTACCAGTGTTGCTTTTATACCTACTATTTGTACTGCTGATCCAACCAAGCTCACCTGCAACTGTAGGTAAAAACAGACTCCAGTAGATGAATGTTTCTTACCTAATTACTTCTTTGGATGAAGTTTTCTCTAGAACCTTGCTGGTTTGAGCTGTAGCAGGCAAATCCAATAATAGGATGAAGTTGATGTTCCAGAGCAATCCTTAAACGATGGATAATACTAATCAGTGGGTTGATTCCACATTACTCTTACCCTCAAATGAGATGATACTGAGGCATGTCCCAAAGGTTACTATGGTGACCAGGTCCCAGTTTCACACCACTGCTTATTAATGTTTCTTTACTTTCTTTTTGTCGTTACTGTTTTACTTTCCTCATTTAATATTTTCTCTTTCTTGAGATCATCTCCCAATTAAACTGTTTGCACCTAATTATTTCAGGTCTTAATTTCTATATTGTTTGTTGTGTAAGTCAAGGGTTTGCACAAAAATAGAACCAATGGAACACACACACACACACACAAACACACACACACACAGAGGCGTATGTGATTATGAAGGTTATGACATCTTGAGGTCTACGATTTGCAAACTAGAGAATGAGGATAGCCAGTGGAGTAGTTCCAGTTTCAGTCTAGAGGCCTGGAAACCTGGAGAGCTAATAAAATAAGGCCTCTTCTGACTGCAGGAGAAGACGGATGCTAGCTCAAACACACACACACACACACACACACACACACACACACACACACACAGAATTCTCCATTGCTCTCCCATTTGTTCTACTTACTTAGGCTTCACCAGATTGGATGAAATCTATTCCTTTCACTACTTTACGCAGTGAATGGGAATTCAAATGTTTATCTCATCCAGAAATACTTTCAAAGACAATGAGAATTCTGTTCAATCAAATATCTGGATACATTATGGTCCAGTCAAATTCACACATAAAATTAAACACTAAAGAGAGAAAGTGTTCTGTGACTTTACTGTATTTTTACAATAAAGATATAACTGTACATATCCTTTACTTGATAGAAATTCCTTTCACTAAACTGTTCAAATTAAATTAACCTGAGCCTTGTTTTGTCACTGAAGTCCAAAAACAACCTGAAAATTGAATATCAAATTTATGCTTATCTCAGGGCAAGGGCTAACTTCAAAACAGTCTCCACTTATGGGTGTCCTTTTGTGTGTGTGTGTGTGTGTGTGTGTGTGTGTGTGTGTCTGTCTGCATGTATGTGTATAATCTATCCTAGACAATTGAGAAATTCATTGAAAAACACTTGGATTTGTGTGTGTGTGTGTGTGTGTTTGTCATTTACTGGAAGCATCAGTGGGGTACCTACTGTCATACTGATGTATGCGTGTACCTGATCATAGTTTTTCTTATTAAATAATAATTGCTTTCTTAAAATTATTTTATATACTCCAGTTCAGTTTTTATTTTGATTCACCTAAAATCTACTCCATCAAATTTTTAAGCATTAAATTGTAGAAAACAGCAGCTTTCTGTAGAGCTAATAGAAATGTTTTCTTAAGGATTTACATATATATGATCTTTATGGTAGACATCCTGTAGAGATTGTATTAGTTCTTGGTTCCTGTTACTTTGTCATGCAGAAAAGTTTCCATTTGGAACTTATTGGAGGAGTAGGTTGAAATTCACCATGTAACAACTTTTAGAATCCCAGAAATTATAGTATTGGCTAATTTTCAAGATACTTTAATATATGCTAGTATATAATTTATTTGGACTATATTCATCTTATTGAACATATTTTATACCTTAGGATATATTTCATGTAATGTGAAATGCATGAAAATACGTGTTTTATCAAAATGCTGGTCAGATTTTTACTTTTGATTTTTTCTGTGCTTAGATGCCTGTTTTCCTAATATCTATAGGATATCAGTACTGTGGCTTGTAATTAGCTGAAGATTCCTCACAAATTATACTGGCTTCAAAGGAAAAATCCACTCTTCTTGATAATGAAATATTGAAGTTTTTTATGGTCTATACTGGCACCATGGGGTTTTTTTAATTCATTCATTAATTTATTCATTTATTCAACAAATATGTATTGATCATTTATGTTCAAGGCACAAGGTCATAAAATAAACAGAGTTAGTCTCTGCATTCAGGGAGTTTACCTTGCAGTAAATAACACTTCTTTATAAATGGAACTCACAGAAAGCAGTAATTTGGGTAATTTCACGTGAGGAAAACAAAGATAACCCTGAGAGAGCGCATCAGGAATACCTGTTTTAGATTCAGATCAGGATGCACTTTGATGCAGTGCGGCTGAAACATGAAGGCAAAGATGTAGTCATAAAAGTTGAGGGTGAGTAGTCCCATAAAAGTGACAAGCTGAAAACAAAAGAGAGCACAAGTGAAAGAAGGACGAAAGGGTATGAGATAGAGTGACACAGAACAGTGGGCAGAGCACAGACCAATGAAACCTCCGGGTCATGTTAAATATGTGGATTTTATCCAAGCTAAAATGGAAGGCAAACTGTTTTAGAGGCTTAAACTAAGACGTTATTACGGAAGAATTTTTTTCTAAAATTTACTTTGGTGCCTCTTTGCAGAGGATGGATTGAGGTTAATAACGACATTGGAAAGTAGACACCAGAGACAGAAAAGCCTAGAGTTTCCAGAGAAACTTGGAGTATGTACAATTTATATTTGACTTTCAAGAGAGGGATTTTTTTTTTCTTTTGTAGAGAATGCCTCACTAAAAAAATCCTAAAAATATTGCTTAGGCATAGCCTGAGGCTATAATGAAATGTTCTCTCCCAAAGTTAGTGTTAAGAGACAGAAGACACTATTGTTGTTCAGAAATACTGTGTTGTTTAGTATCCCCGAGCAGCTCTCACTTTCTTTGTCGCTGAAAAGTATTATGAATTTTTTGAAAATTGTTTTCTTGTGATAAAAGACTGCCTATTCTCAAATGTGCCTTTAATAAATTATCAAAGATCTTCCCAGCAGTTTCTTTAGGATATATTGGGGTTTATCCTACCACAGTTATTTGAGTTGAGGACTTTATATTTCAAAGAGAGCAAGCAGAAAAGTGATACTGAAAATAAGTGGGTTTTCTAGTTTCTTTTAATAAAGTTTTTCATATTATATAGGCACAATGGACTTTCAACAAAATGAGATATGTTTTGCTGTATTCATTTTGTGAGCTGGTGTTGTTTAATTAGAAAGGAATATTCATCTTGTTTTAATTGAAAAATCTAATTAAATTCCTTGAGAGTCATAATTTACACTGCTTATTGTGGCTTTTACTGCCATATTTTAGCCCTTGTTTTTCCTTCTTTGTGATCTGTTGATTTATTGCTAGAAATAGACCTCAAAGAAATAGAAAAGAGGGTAAAATCATGCACCAATAAATTCATTGGTTACATTTTTAAATGCAGTGTTTATGTTCAAACGGTATTGTCAGCACGTTGTCATCCCGATTCTGTCAAGGAGTAGCAGTCAAGTAATACCCCTTTACTGGTGTGATTACCCATATTCCACAAGTTTAAACTTTTTCCTTCTTCTTGCTGATTTATTTAAAGCCATAAGATCATAATTAATAGAGTCGGTAAAATATGTCTTCAACAAATTAATTATAATTTTGTATTCCATGAATGAGAATAATAATCTGGTTGACAAATTTAAACTTTTATGTGGAGCAAATAATAAAGGTAGTTTTACAGGAAATTTGGAAGAATATATAACTTAAAAAATCCTTTCAAGCTGTCCTTCAGTCTAATTTGGCTCCCAGCTGCAGTTTAAGTTTTGATATGAAGCTATTTATTTTGAATATGATTGTCATAAACACTTAGTTGGAAATGTAATGTAGTACCATTGTGTAATGTTTGATCAGTGAACTGTTCCAAAATACAATATTGTGCTTTTAGAATTATTTGCTTCACCAAAATTTGCCAAGGACATCAAAGTAGAATTTTTAAAAGTCTTTTATGCATGAAGTACTGCTTGTAATCAGGTACTCAAAATCATTTTAAGCAGTGAATTTTAATAATATGATAGTGGCAGAAGTGCATGGAGGAAAAAGTCTTAGTATTTCTTTGTAGAATCTTTAGTGTACACTTGAGTTAATAATTCAATCCATTTTTATGTCAAAATTTGCATAATATAATAACAAAATAATACCTAGGGAGTTAGCTGTCTTTTGTTATCCTCATTTATATGGCAGATATATTTTTGAAAGATAACTCATGGTCATGTATATTGAATACCTTATACAACCTTATTAAAATTTCTCCACAATTGATTCCAAATTTGGCCATATGTTTAATAGCACGATTTAATGTCATCTGGGGCATAAACTAAGAATTCCTATCTGAAATAATAGCAGAAACTAGGTACTAAAAAAGTGAACTTCAGCAGAGTCCAATAACGTGGATCCTGATCCAACTCTGAGGAGGGTAGAGGATTTTATGTCTTCTCTGGGCAGAGATTTAAAATGATAGCTCAAGTCCAGGAGATCAAAGTCAGAATCAGAATGGTCACAGAGACAAGAATTAACTGCTTGGCAGGTGCTACCAAGGAATACTAAGAAGAGTTCAATGTGTGTCAGCTTGTGTGGATGTGTGGTAGCTGAATGTTGAAATGTCATCACAAGTTACTTATTAATCAACTTTATCCTTTGGACCAGACTTGTATTCATCCAGAATCCTACAACGTAGCAATGAGATTTTCATCATTCATTGGAGGTACACTTTGTGAGATTGGAAAACCTAAAATGCAACAAAAAATAAATGCATCTCTTGAGAAGGAAGGAATAGAGAAGGCTATAGAAAGATGAGAGACAACAGTACACACTTTACAGGTCATCATAAACAGTCTCAGCCAGCCAGAAAGCTTTGACTTTCAAACAGATTTTGATAAACCTGACTTCAAGGGAAGCATAGTATGCCTGGAAGATCTGCAGGTTGGCGTGATTCTGACAGGCAAAGTTGAGAATGCCACTCTGTTTAGGATTTTTGTGGATATGGGAGTGGGATGATCAGAACTGATTTCCATATGAAATGTAACGGAAGCAAAACTTTCTGAAACAAAGAGAAGGAGCCTTGGACTGGGCCCTGGAGAAAGGGTGGAAGTCCGAGTCCTCAACATTGACGTGCTCTGGTCTAGGATTACTCTGGACCTTATTCGGGTGTTGTGAATGTCCCACTGAAGGCCAAACACTGATATTATCTTCTTATTTCTAGAAATTGATAAGGATGAGTAAGATATTCCTGAATTCTAGGTAGCATATGAGAAAGAAATCACTTCATAACAAAAGTATTTTCTGAACACTTTCCTCATGAGTAAATAGAAAATCAAACGTTGGTTTCTTTTCCCTTTAAAGAAAGTAATTAGTAGACATCCTTATGTGGCATTTTGTACTGTTTTCTGATCAAAACTTTACTTTTTGTAATTCATCATTGACTGAATTTTCTATAACAGATCCCTCCGATCTACTTGCCAGCATATATCTTATTGGATTTATATGGGAGTATCTTCTTGATTTGAATTATACAACATTTATTGACCCCACAGGGATGGCAATACTTTCATTTTATAGGTTTTGTTGTTGTTGTTTTCTTTATCAGGCCTTTTGGACAGGATACATGATTTTTGCAATAATTTTTATTTTTCCTTCCCAAGCTAACAAAAAATATACCGGTGAAACAGTCAGATGAGTCTCTAGCTGTCACGTGAATGGTTCAGAACATAACTGTGAAGTATGTATGTGTTGATCCCTGCAATAAAGTTTTGTGGCTAGTGAAAAAAAAAATCATCTTTACCAGTTTTATAGATAGTATCTCGAATTATGTGCATTTTGGAATTACTTGGATTACTTAAAGATATTAGTAATCTTAGTATCACCAGCAAGATCATTTTTACTAGTATCTGGCATGAGCACAGGTATGAGTATTTTTTAAATGCAGGTATTTTTAATTTGAGTGCACAATAGAAGTTCATATGCTATGGATGATGGTGATATGAAATTAGAGAAATTTTGAGTAAGAATTGGTACTGGGTAGATTCTTAGCTGAAAAAGGCATAAACGATGAAAATTCTGACTCATTATTTTGTACTTATAATTTATCTAGGCATAGCTAGAGAGAGGGACGGGTTGCAAGCAATACAGAGATAAATTAAGCATAAACAAAGCAATTGCTATGTAGATAAAAGTTCCCAGACTTCTTAGGACTGATTTTTTTTTTTTTTTAAGTTGTGTATCTCATGCCTTTTCTCAGTACTTGGTGCATCAAATGGGAGACCACGTGAGTGATGTAAGGAAAGAAATTCTAAGTAATAAGGAGGTTGTTTTCATGTGAATTTGACTGATTCAAGGGAAGCTTTAGCGATCCCAAACCAAAACAATTGCATGAGTGTATGGGCTGTTTCAATAGGCTGACAATATGATCTCTGTCACAGGCTTTTCTTCATTTTTATAACTATTGGTATTTTGCTTTAGAGGAAAAGGCATAATATTTTGTAAAATGTGTATGTTAAAGTTAGAGACATACCTGCTTTAGAAGTTTAAATGGCAGTGAATAATCAGCTTAACATTTACACTCATCAGCTACTTTAATCCATAAAATGTGGATAATAAGCTCCTAATACTATGACACTGATACATTTAGGGACTGTACGACCCAGTGCTTCACAGAGTAGTTGATTAAAACATGTAGTGCTTAACACTTCACCTTATGCTCTCCATATCCAAAAATATTTTAAGAAAATATATGGTGGAGGGGGCTGGGGATTTAGCTCAGCAGCACAGTGCCTGCCTGGAAAGTGCAAGATCTTGAGCTCCATTCCCAGTACCAGAAAACAAACAAACAAACAAACAAACAAACAAACAAAAATATATGGTGGAAATTCACACATTATAAAGAAGATAAATATGTACTAAATCAAATTTATGAGGTAAATATGCCAACCATATGAATTCACTAGGATATGTGACTCATTACCCCCAACCTTGAGCTCCCTAGCACCCATGGCAAAATTAGAAAACAAATCTTCTTTTTATTAACAATAAGTTGATTATAGATAGTTCTACAAAAAAATTGTCTTTATATGATGCTGTAAAAGATATTACCCTAGATATTGTCACAGGAATGCCAAATATGTAGAGGTAAGGCCTTGAAAAATATGTAAAGAGCTCAACTAGACCCCCCAAATAAAATGTCCAATAAAAAACAGACACTTGTCATAAAAAGAAGTTCAGAGAGCCAATAAATACATGAGAAATGTTCAACATTTCTGGCTATTAGAGGAATGCAAATTAAAACAATATTAAGATACCATTTTAGTCCAGAAAGAGTGACTATCTAGAAATTTCATAAAAAATACGATGCATCTATGAAAAAACACAGTAACTTTTCCACACTCTTGACAGGAATATAAACTAGTACAACCACTAGATAACCAGTATGTATGTTCTTCAAAAACTAAAACCAGAAATTCCATTCAATTGAGATAGTCTCCTGGGTATCTTCCCAGAAAATGAAGGCCATTATTTCACAATGGTACATGAATATATCAGCACAACTCATAATACCTAATTGAGAAGCAGTCTATATGTCCATCAACAGATAAATTTATAGAGAAAATTATATACATACATATATGGTAGAGTACTACTCTGCCATAAAGAATGATAAATTTGAATAATTTGTAGAAAAATAGATGGATCTTGAGACCATAATATTAAGTGAAATAAATTGGACACACAAACTCAGATACTGCATAATTTTTTGTTTTTTTTTACAAGAGAAACCCAAAGGGTAAATTAAATAAGGAGTAATATAAAAGATAAATAATAGAAAACAAGAAAAAGAGAAGAAGGTGGGTCAGTGGCAACGATATGAAAAAAAGAATTAAAATGTTTTATATACGTTTACCAAGAATATTTGGTGATCATGAATTACTTAAAATTCTCTTTGTTATGGAAAGACCTCATTTTTCCATTGATTTAGTTTTTTGTTTGTTTTATTTTGTTTTGTTTTGGGACAGGGCTTCACCATGTAGTTGAAGCTGGCCTGGACTCACAATGTAATCAGAGTGGCCTCAAAATTTGTGGCAATCTTCCTACCTCAGCCTCCCAAGTGCTGGGATTATAGGAGTGTGCCAGGACAAGGGCTTCTCCATTTGATATTGAAAGTGTATTGCAGAATGTATCAGTCTGCATTTGATGTTGTTTTGTTTTAGGGCTTGAAACACATTACTCTCAATTCTCCTGGTCTTTAAGGTTTCCTTGAGCAGTGTCTTATAATTCTAATGGGTTTACATTTATTCTAATGGGTTTGTATTTACATTTATTAAAGTGATTTTGTACTGTACTCTTAACAGCTCTTAATATTTGTCCTTAGGTTTAACTTCTGGGATTTTGTTTGTTATTTAAATACTATTATAACTGTAAAAAGGTTTTAAGCCATTTGTGCTATCTTTGATTTTTCATCAATTCCAATTAATCTTAGATTAGTCTTCTTTGCATCAGCCAGCAGGTATTGGATTCATTTTTCACGTTTTCTTGTTTTTAATGTATCTCTGTTTTAGTCACTGGCCTCAACCCTGTCTCCTACTTCTGACACTGTCTTTACATAGTCACTTCTGTTGCCCATAATTTCAATATAAGTTTTACTCTCTTATAGTTCTACTTAGTACATTTTAGGGACACAAATTTTTTGCTAAACTGGTCATTCTTTTTTTTTATCATTTTATTTAGCTCAGTTAGCTTTTATTAGTATCTTCTGTAAAGTTATTTATTTTTTATTATGTCTTTTTCCTCTTTAGTTATATCTTTTTTGAGCTCCCAAGAACTTTACTGATCTGTTATTTTATCTTCTCTTCTACCATTTTGAGTAATTTAGGTGGGTGGCTTTCCTAGAGATTTTCTCTCATTTCTGAGACAAAATACTCAACATCTGAGGTTAAAGGAAGAAAGAGTTATTTAGTTCACAGTGTGTAAAGGTTTTGGTCCACAATTGGCTGATGGTAAGGCAGGATGACATTGCAGAGGGCAACAGTTCATGGTGGCCAAAGACAGAAAAATATAACCAAACCTTAACAGTGTCTTTCTGCCCCTTTTGTCCTCTGTCCAGGCTGCTGCGATTAGGGTAGTGCCAATCCAATCAGTAGACTGACCCAGCAATCAATTAATCCCAGCATTGCACCACCAATCAATCACATCTTCTAAATTTAGCCTCCTCTGACAAAGGCCCATCTGAAACTGCTTGCAGTATTGGGGGACATCTAGACACAACCATAACAGTAACTTGGCTTCTTCCCCATAGATGCCCCATGGATCAGCTTTGGGAGAGTTGGAAATTTTTGGATGCATTTTGTTATCTTTGTTATTGTGTGTGTGTGTGTGTGTGTGTGTGTGTGTGTGTGTGTGTGTGTGCATTTGCACACACTGAGGGTTGGAGGTCAATTATATTGGAAAGATTTTGTTGCTAGAATAAATACCTCTTTAGTTAGTGTCTGCTTCCCAGTGATGGAAATCTAGGCATGGCTATGTTTAGGTCTTTTCGTCTGTCGCAGAACCCAACCCCTGCCACCAGGTGAGTGACAAAGGTACAGTGCAGTGGGCCTGGAAGCCAGTTCTTTGGGAATGGACCACAGTACTGTTAATGACAGAAATACAAAACAGATACTGACATACAGAGAAACCCAGTTAACAGCAGCAGGTATACCACCCTGGTAGTAGCACAAAATTAGCGACAAAAAAAAAAAAATAGAGTCAAGGACAAACTGCATGTTGACATACTGTAAAAACCAATAATTACCACATTTAGCAATGGAAAAGAGATCTGTAATTATAGGGTAAACACAAATTTAAACCAAATATTAGCATATAGTAAATATCTACTAAATGCCACAACTATACCTCAACTACTAATTGAGAAGAATTCAACAGCAATAGTATAGACGTATTTAAATATTTACAGATTAATAAAGTTTGATGATTATACTAGTAAATAGAGGAGGTGAGGAATGACAGAGTAAAAGTAAAAGGTAAAAAACAAAGAAAAGATGAAGAGAAAGAAGAAGCAGAGAAAATAAAAATAAAGACTCTATTAGGGAGTAAAAGGAAATTTATAGAACAAGACAAAAATAAGAGTGAAAAGCAAGAAAAAGAAGATGTAAAAACCAAAGAACAGTAGAAAAACATATTGAAAGGGAAACAAACCTCCAAACCCCAATGAACCCTGGAGTGTAGATATTCTTGTAGTTTCCCTGAAGCTCTGTCCCAGACAATTTGCAAAATGGCTCCTGATTAAACCCTCTCTGATACCTATATGACCAGTGTTACACTAGATTTCCTCCCCAACTACAGCCTGCCTGGGGGAAGCAGTCACTTTCATAATAAAAAGTTATGCTGGTTTTGCAGCTTATCATAGACACAGACTTTTCTCAGGGACATCCCTGCCAGCCCAGCTTGCTGTCTGTCTCTGGAGCTGCTTCTCCCTTCTATGCTTACCCTGCATCAGCAGAAGGAGGACCCCTCCTCCCCAGGAGCTGGCGGGAGCCTTCCACCCTACCTTTTCCTTTCTCTTGAATTATGGATTTCTAAATATATCCTACCTGACAAATATATTGGCCAGGATGATGTATGTAAAGTCTTGGCATGATGAGTTAAATGTCACATAGCAGTTAATAAACATGAATCACTGTTAATATACAAAAGTTATAAATATTTTAATTCTATGCATCAGGATTTTAGAGAAGATGTACGAATTTTATTTATAGACTTCAGTGTAATGGCTAAATAAATTAACTTAAAAAGAATTAAATATTTTTAGATTGAAAAAGCATTGGAATTATTTAGGATTATTAATTTTAAGAATTAAAAGTCACTCTAAAATTTTTATAATGCAATTATCAGTAGCAATCATAATACTCTTCTAGAATATAGTGCCAAAGTGGTTAAATTACCCTATGCATGAAGAATTCTAAAAGTGAGAAAATATTACCTACAATGTCTTCTCACCTGACATTCCAGACAGATTTTAATACTACTAAAACATACTTCCTTATATTGAAATTGAAATGCACAAATCCTAGTCATTAGCTTGTGGCATTCTATGCTTATTTATGTTTAGTTTGCTTTCTTTCTTTCTTTCTTTCTTTCTTTCTTTTTTTCTTTCTTTCTTTCTTCCTCTATCTCTTTCTTTCCTTCTTTCTTTCACTGAGGATTAAAACAAGGGGTGCCATATCACTGAGTTATATTGATAGCCTTTTAATTTTTTTTCTAATTTTAAGAACAAGTCCTACTAATTTGTCCAGGCTAGCCTCAAAACTGAGATCCTCCTCCTCAACTGTCAACCACTAAGGATTAAATTGTAATAATACAATTTTCAACAATTTCCATCTGTTGAAGAAAAAAACAAGAATGTCTTGTGCCAATTTATTTATTAACTCATTTCCTGGAAACTATAGTCTTAATATTTTTTCATATTGCATTCCATTGTTTTTTGTTACTGTACTTTTTTACTCTGTTACTATACTCTTACCAGGAATATATAATGAGTAAATATTTATCCATTTTACAACTTATGATTTAAAACATTTTGTGAGATTAGTAATCAGCATATTGAGGCGATGGATATCTTTAGGGCTCTCAGTTAATGTACAGTCATTTGTCTCTGAGCAAAGATATGTTCACAGAAACTACGATTGCAATGGCTAGCAGAAGCACTGAGATGACGCCCAGGGTTTGCAGGAAGATTTATTTATGTCGGTGGGCAATGGCCGGGGTCATTCCCAGAGTGTCAGGGCCCCCTCTCTGATGGTCTAGGACCCGTGCGGGATAAGCCAGAAGGAAGTCCAGAGGCAGAAGGGCTCCTCTGTTGGGAACTGGTTTATACAGCGTGCATCACAGTGACCAGCTGTTTCTAAGAGACAGAACGAACTGGAACAGGAACTAACAAACTGAAGTACACTGGCTGGGGTGCATTTTCTGCTACAACATGATTATGACGTTATGAGGGGTTCTTTGAACAGACCACCCTCAGATACCCTGTAGAGACTATCGTTGACCCAAGCATCAGTGTGTGGAGCAGAGTTACAGGAAGCTGTAAAGTATAGAGTCACATTCATATTTTGTGAAAGGGAATGTGGCACTGACAGGCAGCCACATTGGACTTTGACTAGCAACATTATTTCTTCATGCAGAACCTTTAATTACAAGGGATGATTTTCCTTAAAAATTGTCCTGTGCCTTACAGTTTTTTAAATTATAAAAATAAATGTATACCAGTCAAGTGCATCACACTAATTTTAACAAATGAATAACTAGAAATACAAACACATTACTACCTGTCATGAAGCTGAGTGGGAACAGAGCCAAACTTAAAATATAAGCACAGTCATTCATACACCTAACCAAAAAAAAATTGTACCTAACCAAAAAAAATTCTAAATTTCTTTGAATTTATAAGCCAATATTTGTAACCCAACATATTCAGAAATTTTATCTAGATTGTATATGGAAACAAAAATAAAAATAATGAAAAATATTGATTTATCTAATATGTGCAAATTGATTATTAGCAAATTTGATTACATATGTATACAATGTTGAAATAATGAAAGTTATCAGGAACATAAATAATTTGCACTCAGTAAAATCATATAAATAACAATGGCTTAAATAATTTAAAATCTAGGGATGGAGCATGTGATTTCTTTTAGCATTTATTAAGATTTTAATATTTGGCAAGACGTTTTATAAGTATCCTAAGTACACTTCCATAAAAATATATAAATTTTCCATAAAATATTTGCATGAATACATATATCATACCATGTTTACATTTATACAGTGATTTTCAAATTCCAAATAATCCTGATAGTCATCATAGCATATGTACATTCCTACTTAATTCTCAAATAACTCTGTCGCATACCAGTCATGCAGAAACTGCATAACAACTCAAGGAGAATAGATGTTGCAGATGAAATCAATCAGTGACATTCGAAGATAGATTATTTACTTCAGTGGAATATCCATCTTTGCTTTCTTCTTTTTTAGGAAATTCTTTCTGATATTCTTGATTTTAGTGTCTTTGCTGACTCAAACTGTTATTTTATCAGAAGTTTGCCAAGTATGAAACAGCTCATCAATCCATGTATTGAGATGAATGTGTTTTACAATTCTTCCATCACTTATTTATTGCTCACTTACTTTATACATGATATTCCAATAATTGTTAAAAAATCAAATGATATTCAAAGTATATGTCCCACTCAAACAATTAGCATATTACATTAGATAAGGACGTTAATCTATACATTTATGCCTAACTTTGTGCATAACAGGTAAAATAACTCTAGCTAAGATATTGTAACTCTGTTAAGATTTATATTGAATTTTAATATATATCTTATTTAATACTTATTATTTAAATATTTAATATTTAATCTATGATATTTATGATAGCTTTATTACTTTATGACACTAATGTATTTGTATTCAAGTATATATTTACATTTGAATGTAATTTCACAAGACATCATTGAAAATATGATTGTTTAAATTTTAAAACTATATTATAGTTATAGTCATATTTCAATTAATCCTTCTGAACATAATTCCCTCACTTTGAACACACTTATTGATTCTTGCCATTTTCTGAAGCTGTTCTGGAAGCCCTCTTTTGTGTCTTTAGCTGCACTCATGTGGTTTCCTCCATATGCTTAACTGATTCAAATATTTACCTTTATAATCATTTTGAGTTTGGGTAAGAGCCACAAGTTTGATGGTGCCAGGTCATGTGAATAAGGTAGATGAGGACACATTGTTTTGCTGAGGCTATCTTTCCACTAAATTATAGGTGGCAGCAGTGTTCAACACTTTCTCATCCGTTCTCCTGTGGTAGTTTATATCTAGATGTCCCCCAGAGCCACATCTGCTGATGTGAGGCTTTGGGGAGGTTATTAGACTATGGTGTTTGATATTCATTAGAGTGTGTTAGCACAGTAGTGGGAGGTGAAGCCTTGAGAGCTGTGTCACTGCTAGAAGCGTCTTTCTTTCCTCCTCTTCCCTTGATTGCTTTCTGCTTCCTCACCGCTATGTCATAAGCGAACCTCCTCTGCCGTACCACCCCGCCATGGGGTCCGCTGCCCATGGACTGACACATCTGCAAACTGTGAGCTAAACAAACCTTGCCTTCCTAGAGTTGTGGGCATTAAGTATTATGTCTCAGTAAGGAGAAAGTAACTAAGACATGCCTTATAGAAAAAAACAAAGACTTCCAGAATTGCTTCAGAAAATTGCAAAAATGTTGAGATAATTGTATTTAAAATGAGTGGAAATATTTTGAGGGAGGTTATTGTGAACTTGTTTTCCACAGTAGTTTTCTATTTAAAATATGTCATGTATTTTGAGGATGATTAATAGAATATATCTTTTACTGCAATATTTTATGTCAATATTTTTTCCATCTATTTTTTGAGGTAGTGTCTCACTATGTAGTACAGTCTAGTGTTGAACTCACTTTTGTGGGCCAGGCTGTCCTTGAACTCACAGAGATCCTACCGCCTCAGCCTCCCAAGTGCCGGGATTACAGGTGTGCACCACCATGCCTGGAATTATGTAAATATTTATCATATATTTTAATCACATCTTGTATTAAAAAGAATAAGTATAATTTATGTACTTTAAATTTAGAAGTATTAATTTGTACATAGACTATGCTTACCTTATAAACCACATGGAGTATGATATATAAATACAGCATAGACTGCATACTTATATTTTATGTATAATTACTACATGAGGATTGCTAATACAGCAATGAAAATAAATATTGGGCACTTTATTAACTTTTTCCTCTATGGAGTTGATAGTAGGGCTTTTAGAATCAATTCTGAAGAAAAAGAGGTCATACATTTCGTTATCAGACAGTGTCAGGATAACTATTAATGCATTACCTACTTAATATTACAACAAACATATGCTGGTCACCAATTATGCTCATGCACTAGATCTGTTAGGTTAAGGGTGTCATCCAGACATGAAGTATCTGATGCAAAAATGAATATTAGAACATGTAAAGCTGATATTTTACCTTGTACATAGATTATGCTTACTTTATAAACCACATGGAGTATGACTCATAAGTATAGCATAGAATGTTTGTGCATGTTTTTATGTATAGTATGTATAGTATAGTATGTTTGTGTATGTTTTTATTTATACTATATGTGGGGTGATTAATATAGCAATAAAGATAAATATCGAACTGAAATAATCCTGAGATCTGCAGGTGAACATATTGGAAACATAACACTGAAATGCCTCTGCATCTGATTTTTTCTGTAATGTAGATGCATCCTGAGTGATTTGCCATGTATTTTTCTCCTCTTATTTCCAGAATTATCTGAGAGGTGGATGAGCGTCTGCCAAAGCAGAATATTAAATGCCCCTGAGATCTGCAGGTGAACATGCAGAGAAGATGGTTCTAGATATCTCAGGTGGGTTAGGCTGAATAACAATATATAAGGTAAGCGTAGAAGTACGAAATGCCAGGTACCTTAGAAGAAAAACAACCTAGAAGATGGGGACAATGCTTTAGGAATACAAGAAGAACAGTTCCTGTTCTGTACTACATAGTGAGACGCTACCTCAAAAAATAGATGTAAAAAATATTGACATAAAATATTGCAGTAAAAGGGATGGAAACAGGGAAGAGATGCTCAAAAATGCATAGAAAAGTAACAGGGAAAATGATAGACATTCACTCCCAATAATACATGGAATGTGGAAGTCACTATTGGAATCTTGCTTGTTCTTACTCTTCAGCGTTGAGGACACTTACAGGATTTGTCTTCCCGCATTCTGAATTTGGTTTTAAATGCTTCCTTTTCACCTTCTTGGAGCAGGTAATTTAAGTTTAAAATTCATCAAGTTTATTGAGCTCGAAACAGGATTCCCTTAAAGTTCAATCACTGGTATTACAGTATTGTGTGAAACTCAGTCCTATGCAGAAAAACCTTTAGTGTTCTCAGTGGATGTTGAGAACTTGCAAAAGGGAATCAGATGCGATCTCAGAGACCAAAGCAGAATCCAGAAGTGACTCCTGTTTCTCTGCACCACACTCTGCCTTTGTTATTTACTGCATATTAGTACGAAGGACTGAGTGCAGGCGCTGAACTGGAAGAGAACTGTGGAATAATCAAACTTTAAGAATGAGGAGGAGATTTGGCAGCAGAGTGTAAGACCTGTGTATTCCGTGGCTATACGTAGAGATGGTTATGTCTGGCACCTATGATAGTTCACTCAAACCAATATGTAAGAGTTTCAAAACCACATCATTATACAGTTCAACTGATCCTATGTATGGCTTCATAGGTATACAATTATTTGCAAAGGATATCGTGGCTTTGCGATAATAATCTCTTCTCTGCAGAACCTCCCGTGTGTGATGAGGGATATAGCAAGAATAAACTAGAAGAAAATAGAGCTTTTTGCTAAAAATTAGCATTTAGACATGACAAATACGACATGTCCACGTGGCCCCCAAAATGTAAGTAAAAAGCTTTTCTCGATCTCTCCTCCCCAGATTTCTCAAGGAAGAAGGCAGAATCACTGCCTTTCAGTCCCGAATTTGATTTTTTTCTGTAATATAGATGCATCCTGAGTGATTTGCTAGGTGCTTTTCTCCTCTTATTTCCAGAACTGTCTGACAGGTGAAGGAGAGAGAGTCTGTCAAAGCTGAATATTTGAGAGGTCAGATTGAGACAGAACTCATTTTTCTGACAAAGGTGTAACAAGACAGAATGGATTTTTAGTTGTCCCCAGCAGATTTTGCCATAGTGCAACATATTAGACACTTTCAAAAGAGGTGTGGAAGTAAAAATCCGGGGTGTGGGGAGAAATGCCGTTCTCAGAGGGTAACCAAACCCTTCAGAGATTCATAAAGAGAAGAAATGTAAAGCTTATTTTAAATGAAAATAGTGCCCATAGGGTGTTGTCTTTACTGAGATAAATACATGCATAAAATTCAAGAGAAAGAAATATAATTAAAAGCATCTGAATGAAAAGCTAGACAACAGGCAAGTGAGGGCTGTGAAGTTGTTAGGTGAGAGCTCGGGTACAGCCGGGTGCCAAAGCTCATGCTTAGCATGTTGGAGTCATCACAAGAATGAGTGGTCACTTATAAAATCTATAAAATTCACAGCAGAAAGACAAATTAATAATTCAGAGTAAATGCAGGTATTCTGATAACATTATAAAATTTCACATTTACATCTATACTGAAAGAATATAGGTAATGGCAAGAATAGCATCATTATTGTAAGTGCTGTATCACAACAAATTTTATCAGACTATTCCACGAAGTGTCTCACCAAGGCCAATTGCAGGATGCCAGTCTATAATACGGTAGATGCAGCACTATCTTTGGTTTACGGGAGAAAAAGTCTCAGATGTTTGTCTCAGAAATGTGTTTTGATCTCTTTGAGTCTTAGTTTCACAACTGTTACAATAAAAAAAGAATAATTGTGTCTCCTGGTATATGGATGGCTTAGCTAGTTCCAACCATGCAGAATGTACCTAGAAAAAGGTGAGTTTCCTTCCCTTAAGAAGTTCTCTATAAAACCCACTATACAAAAGCATTGCTTTGGCACTGTCATGTTTCATTACAAATATATTTGCTTTAATGAAGTTCCTGGAGTGCATGAGGACTGTGTTTTGCAACAAATACCCCCTCCTACATTACCAGCACTCAATCATGCTGAACTCCAGGACTAAGCGACTTTCTGAGGCCTCCTTACCTTTGTTCTATGCAAAGAGCTTGGCAACCATGGAAACAGTTCTGACTGCTCATTTTGCACAATTCTTCCCTAGTGTGTTAATCAGCCTCAGCAAGAAGATAGCATCAAATACCCCATGTCTGCTCTCTTTAAAAATGAAACTACTCCAGTTTCTTCCTACTACCTTTATAGCTGTCTTAAAAAGAGAAGGGTGAACAGAATGTATGATGTGTTTTATATTGATTTAACGTTTCTCAGACAAAGAGGAGGCACCTAAATTAGGAGAAACTAATGGTGCCTGCACAAATCCCAGCTGAAGTGTTGGGTGTTTTGTTTAACTGAGCTAAGAGTGCTATTTGGTGTGTTTTCACATTGTGGGATCCAACATTACTTTTCTTTTCCTGGCAGGTGAAGGAGCAATGAACTATGGGTAATAATATGGAGAAAGAAAACATTAGCACTGAGCAGGATGTAAGCCCCACAGGATATTTTTACCAGCCAAACTTGGGTCATAGAAATAGGAACCAAAGAGGAGTCTCCAACTGGCTAAAAAGAAAAGAAAGAAAAAGCTCTAAAAAAAGAAAATAAAAGTAGGTGAAGCTAGAAAGTGAACAATAGATAGGTTCTCTTTGATTTAAAAATATATGTAGGAACAATTTCCTTGCTTTGTTTGTAAATATACAGTGTGCATTTTAAATTATAAACATAAATATGTAATCAGTTCTATTTGAGGTTGACCACATAGGACTGCAATACATGTGCATTTAATGTACAATGAGTGCATTGCTTTGAGCCATTTTCTTTTTGCTTGTTGTTGTGTTACAGTAATTCAGTGATTGTGTGCCAATTGTTTATTTTCTTCATTGTTGTGCACCATTCCATTACTTGACCATGTCACACTTTATTTTTTCATTTTAATGTTGACTATATGTGAATTTTCCAGGTTGGAACAGTTATGAAAACTGCTGCTGTCTCTTTTGCTCTTCTCTTCTTGTGGAAAAATTTTTAGTTTCTTAAAGTAAGTATCTGTGAGTTGAACTGCTGAGATATAAGACACATATATATATCTTAGCATTAAATCTAATGGCTGCTTCTTCCTGCCAATGGGGAAACATATGTAGAGTTTTAAACTTCATATGTTTTGAAGTAATGTAAGAAGCATTCAACATATACATTTGATTAAAATAAAAAGAATTCTCTTTTCCTAACAGAATAAAATGGTCGACTCTGCCAAAATATTCTTTAAGTATTTTATATCAAAATGTTAAATGTAAAATTTTACTGTTCATTTTTTTAAAAACCTAGAGAAAATCATTTATCGCTGTCTTACTTTATATGAAGGTACAATGATTTTGAAATGTTTTGGATCATTTAAAATGATTTAGATCAATTCCATTTTGCTTCTTTTTCTAGCAATAGGAAAAGTATAAAGAAGGGGGATATGTCCTGATGTGGCTTGTTTAATTTATGCCTAGATTGAGGAACTCCCAGGAACAAACCCCATATTGATTAGCTAGACTTTGCCGGTAGCAGAACATGGCTAACCGCTGCAGCTCTGCTTTTACTTACAGCATCTGCTGGCATCCTGCACAAGAAGTCTGATTATTTCCCTTTTGTTACTTTGCTTTCTGTGAGGTCAGCAAAATCATCCTGTTGTCACAGTTTCTATTGGAATTCCAAAATACAAAACAGAGAAATAGACTTCTTTGAACACGAGGGCTGTGCTGTTTGTGGCACCACTTCTTTCATTGACTTCTTGATTTACTGTATTGTAAGAGAAAGTGCTGTATAGGCAACTACAATGGAAAAGAAGCCTTTCATCTATTGCAAGTCCTGAGTATGTTTATCCATCTTCACACGGTTCTGTTGAGTTCAGGAAATTTAAGAAAAAAATTTCCAGATTCACAAAAATTTTCTCTTTAGCCTCTAGAACTCCAGTCTAAGAAACAAATGGCTAGAGCTATTTGTGCACCCTGTAGGACTGGAGAATTTTTTATTTTATTTGTTCATTTACTTTTAGCCAGACATAGATTTTGACATGGAACTTTCTGAAATATAAGACTCTCCCCCTCCTTCTCTGTGATGCCTTTCTTCAGAAACCTACTCTTTCAAATAGGTCCACACAAATACTTGATTGAATGAATATCTCACATATAAGAACAATTTTTTAACCATATTTTTCTTCGGTATACAAAATAGATTTTTATGTAACTACAATCATTTTATCACCTTCTCCAGTTTTGGAAGATGAGGTACATGACAGGAAATATACTGCTGGAAGATAGCTTTTAAAGACTTAGGTTAAGTTGTATCATAAAGTCACTTCTGTCTGTTACATATTTTGCAACATTTGCTCTGATTAGGAAATGATGAATTTCTGAATACCTTGTCCACTGAATACAGCAAATAGGCAGATTATTTTAATCCAGACAACAGTGTGTTGAATGAGTATTCACTCAACATTTATACCGAAAGAGCCTACTATACTGTAGATAGTAAATATATTGAATTTTGCTGAAACTGAGAATAGGATCCAAAGTTAGGAATGATATAATGAAATGTCTTGACTGAATATGAAATGAAATGGAAAATGGAAAAATGGAAAGAATAGTGGAGTTTGAATCTAAAATCTTTGTTTAAACTTACTAGCTGAATATTATTTCTTAAGAACTTTGTGCTCAGTCTGTGAGTTTTTCATTTTATTTCAAAATGGTGTTGAAAGAACAACGACTTTGGTACTTTTTAAATGTGAACTTCAGCCAGGCATGGTGGTGCATGCCTGTAATCCCAGCACTCTGGAGGCTGAGGCAGGAGGATAGTTGTGAGTTTGAGACCAGCCTGGGCTACAAAGTGAGCTCATGGTCAGCCTGAACTGCATAATAAGACCCTGTCTCAAAAAGACTGAAAAAAAAATGTAAACTTCAGCGATAATATAAATTATACAATAATGAATTATTTTGTAATAACAGTTTTATTGTTATATATTATATACAAACTATAAATCATATAACATACTATGATATAATATTAAATAAAATGTATAATATAAAATAGAGGTTATATAATAAATATGAGCATGTGTAGCTATCAGTGGACCAAGTACTTCAGAATGAAAAAAGTAGCATGTCACTGGAAATGGTTAGGCAAATACTAGATTCATAGTTGACCAAAATTATGTAATTCAAGTCAGTTTATTATGTTCCCACTCCCCTTTAGTTTAAAGGCAATAGATAATGAGTGGAAACTAAAATAATGGCATATGTATTGATGGAGACATTTGAAACTAAACTTAGATATAGGAGACTAAAGATAATACACAGGTTCTGCTACATCATAGCTATGGACATTGAATATGAATATGGACATATTCACATCTCTCAAGCTCATTTTTCTCATCTATAAAAGGAAATATTAAGATATTTAAACATATAATGTTAAACTGACTAAATATAAAATGAATAGAATATTTAGTTGCACACAAATATTAGGTAAGTGTTGCAACCTGAAGGAATGGCAAAGGACCAGTCTTGAATGCTATACAAGCAAGAGCAGGAAAGGGAAGAGTAATGAAGCCAGAGGAAAAATAAGGAATTATATTTTTTCATAAGGATTTATATGTTTTCAGAATATGGACTGTGTGCTGGAAACGTCATAAGTTTTAAAGCAGAAAATAGGTTTCAAATGCTTTCAGTGTGTTATATCACTTAATTCCTGAAATGATTTCTTCAAAATCTATACTATTATGCATACATAAGCATTAATGAAAAAGAGTCTCAGCTTATGCAAATTTTCTCATCTGGTAAGTACATTGAGTCGAGTTTTCCACTTTTAAGAATTAAAATGGAAAGATAACTCATCATAATTCTCACAATTAAGGAGAAATCAGTTATTTTAGGGAATGTTATATATTAAGCACATTGAAATAGAGCAATGCAAATGTTGTCTCACATTCTAAGGCTAATGAGAGAATTCAATATATAATCTAAACTACCTTCAAAGAAACTCCCTTTCAAGAGGAGATTCTCTGTCCATGACCCTTGTTTCTTGGTATTATATCATTCATCAATTTCATAATATTTTATATATAAGTATATTTACATATAGGTTTATTTTCTTTGCTTGTTTCAAATGGATCAAGCTGAATAAAAATACTGTTTTCTTTATAGGTATATTCTCATTATCTTCTCGATTCGATAAATGTATGTCTGATGAATGACAATACCGGATTTGAGCAGGAAAGAGGGATATGAATTCCACAGTCCAAAAAGGTTTAGCAATAAGGGGAACTTCTATGTGTGAGCAGAACAGGTAAGGTGTTTCTTACAGGGTCAGAGGCTTTTAAAATTTGATTGTGTGGGCTTTTGAGGGTGCGGTCATCCACGTGGTGCGGCTGTGGCTTGCTGATATGTGCTGTATGTCCTCTGTTACCTGCTGGCTTATCTTTGGGGGATTGTTTGTAACCAACTGACATATCTTCTGTGACATACTGGCATGGCCCCTGTGACAAAAATGAAATTCATGCTCTTTTTTTTTTGAGATATTAAGTGGGTTCCTTTTTCTTTGAGATAATTCAAACTGGTGGAGTCGCTGTAGTCCTTGTCTGAGCTCTATCCTTATTGTCTTCAAAAAGGGTCCACTAAAACAGGTTTTCATGCTCTTCTTGATTACTTCCTTCTGGGGAGCAATGAAAGATTTTTTTTCATGTTTTGCAGAAGGAAGGCCATTTAGAGGTCTTCTTGAGTAGCTCCTTGAAGACAGGAATAGATTAACTATACAAGGAAGAAAAGGAACAGAGTAATAAGCATTAAAGGGTCTATCAGAGATCGGAGTTAATGAAGAGGAAGGAAAAACATTATGGGAAGAGCCTTTAAGGAGTCTCAAAACCCATTCACAAAGGTGTTTTATCCCATCTCTGATGAGACTAGATTTGTTGGTGTAAAAGTAGCATTGTTTTTGGAGTGCTGTGAAGCTGTCTGGAGATGAAAGCCCCTGTGTTTTTGGAGGACAACTGAAGCCAGAGAGTCTACCCTTTCCTGTAAGTATCCCAGTTGGTTGCAGACTTCATTAAGTCCCTAGGTGAGTTATTTTGACAGCATGGTGAATTTTAAAAGAGACTCATAGGGCTCCAATCCCCATTCCAGTTTCTCTGGTTCTTCCCAGGGTGACTATTGAGGGGACCAGCTGTATGGTACACTGTGCTCTGATTTGGGTTATGGGGGAGATAGGGATGGGTAGACCAGCTGTTGCTAAGGAAAAGGTGGGAGTGAGGAGAACTAATGTATAGGTTCCTGTCCAATTAGTAGGTAAACATACATATGCTTTGTCTCCACACACAAAGAAGATGCAAATCTCTAGTGAAAGGCATCCCATAGGATCAACTCAGGACAGGAGGAGTAGGTCTGGGAATGGGTAAGGAAGGAAATGTCAGATTGCCTCCTTGTACCATATATTGAAGTAGGAGGTAAAAGTTGCAGCTGTCAAGAGGAAAAGAGGGAAGGTTGATTGCAATACTGCAAGACTTTCTCAGCTAAAATTGGCAATTTTTAGTTTAAGAAGACTCCACATCCAAGCACCCAATTTATAATCAGTTCTGTATTATAATTGTAGATTTTGATCCTAGCATTTAAGGTACAAAATTAACATGTACAACAGTTTGTTACTTTCTAAGCTGTGCTTCATGCTATTGTTACTGCTAATTATACTACTCTAGCTGGGATGTCATATCTGTTATAATCAGTTATTCTCCCTTCTGTAAAAATATTGGGAAGCTCTGGTGTAGTAATCTCACCACAGCACAGCACCAAAGAGCTATGATAGGACAAAACAGATATCAACATCTCACTCTTCATTAGAGTGAGAAGGTAAGATCTTAGAACAGACACAAGCCAAGAACCTCCTACACACAGAACACATCCCTTGGGAATAGACTTTTCTAGAGAGGACTTGATAGCAGTTATGTAGTACCCTACTACAAAAACTTACTAGGACCAACACAGAAAATAAAATAAAAATTTTGAAACAGAGAATGACTAGATCCAGAAGCAAAATGCACCCTCGACCTCCAGCCAAACAAGAACAGGTCCAGGAGACATAAGATAGAGGAAAATGGAAGACAGAAACCAGAAATTTCTGAAATGATGGCAATCAAAGTAAGAAAAAAATCCATGAGGGTATAGGGGAAATCAGATCAGAAATAATCTCTCAGGTAAAAAAGAGATGTCAATATTTATAAAGAAATTGCTGAACAAATCTAGTAGAGATAGATTAAAAAGGCGATGATGACAGGAAGAGAATGGAAACAATGAATGATCCATATAGGAAGTAAATAGAATGCGTGAAATGGATTCAAACAGGTATCAAGGATAGTAAAACTTCCATTGAAAGCTGGCAAGACTGCTTGAATGAAACTGAGGACAGACTTTCAGACCTTGGAGACAGGATCATGGCTAGCAATTGCAAAAGGAAATCTCTCTTAAGAATAACAAGGGATCGGGCTGGGGATTTAGCTCAGCGGCAAAAGCGCCTGCCTGGCAAGCGCAAGGTCATGAGTTCACTTCCCAGTACCTGAGAAAAGACCAAAAAAAAAAAAAAAAAGAATAACAAGGGATCAGGAAATAACAATTCAACAGCTTCAAGGTGATAGAAAGAAAAACAATATGATAATAACGTCTCAGTGAAACAACATGAGTCAACACAAATGATATAAAAAAACTATTTGTAGAAATAACAGCAGAAAATTTCACACACATGAGAACAAAATTTGGCATACAATGAATGAGGCATATAGAAATCCAGTTAGCCAAGACCAAAATATATCAACACCCAGACCTATATAGTAATCAAGATCCCAGAAATTCAGCACAAGAGCAGAATATTAAAAAGTATTAGAGAAAAGAAACAGATCCCTGTAAAGTAAAGCCTAAGAGAATCATGGCAGACTTCTGAACAAACTATCAAGTTGTAGCTAAATTTTGGGAACAACCTAAATGTCTATCAACCGAGGAATGGATAAAAAGTTGTGATATTTTTATACAATGGAGTACTACTCAGCTATAAACAGGCACAAACTCTAGGTTTTAACAGGTAAATGGATGCAACTAGAGACCATACATTTAAGTGAATTAAATCAGATTCACCTGTATAAACATTATGTTGTCTCCCTAGTGTAAGAAACTGAAAGAGTAAACAAGATCCAAAATGTAAAATTGATATTGTGAAAGGGAAAGACATTTTTGAAATGGAAAGAACTGGGACGTGGTAAAGGAGAAAAGAAGGGAAAAGAATATATATATGATAATTATAGTACTAATTTCTATTAGTTCATTGAAGAGAAAGGTTTCTACTTACATTGTTTGATGAATTCTGCATACCTGTATTTTGTAATCTGAGGAACTACTTTCAATATTACAATATTCAGTGTATTAATCATTGTTCATATCCTGCTATCTCGCTTTGAAATTCTGTACCCTTATTTTTATTATTTTTCTCCCTTTAAAATAAAAAAATAAAAGAGGTGATTGATAAACTAATTTTATATAATAATTGAAAGTTTGCCAAGAAGAATGACCAAGAATCCACCATGTTTCTGCTGACATTAGGGAATGCCAATAATTTTTCACACTAGAGGAAAGGTCAGGAAATAAAAGGAAGGGAAGAGAATGTGAAAAGAAAACCTCAGAGTAGAGCCTTATTTTTCCTAAACTCAGACAGTGCAAAGAACTGATTTTTTGGAAAGTAGTCTTGGCAGTGAAAGGCATTAGGCTGATGGATTTAGATGTTTGTGATTGGCCAGACTGCCCTCTCACAGGTGTTAAATCTTGCATGAAAAATAATAAACACCCAGAGGGTAGAGGGCAGAGCTGGATCTGTGTTAATAAGAGGCCTCCTTATTGTACTCATTCTAAATATAAAGTTGTACTTTGCTTTGAGCATCATGCACAGTGCATAATACATTTTTTTAGTCACACGTTACTCAGTTTTGAAATTGCACCTATAAAACAACACAAACATCTTAAATTAAGCAAGGAAGCAAAATATAGCTAGTCTTTTTTATAGCAATTCTTTTTGTCTTTTTGTAGGTATCTTATTAGAAAAAGAAAATGTAAAATACAGTATGTAGCCAAATTATGAACAACTTCCATTCTGGAAGAACATTACTAAGTCAGATTAGTTTATAATCCAGAAAAGGTGAATCTTACACATCTTTGACACACATACAATGTAAAGTGATGTAAATCATTAAAAAAACACAAACAAAAATGCTGTAAATAAATTGCCTTTATTTCTGCATTTTGTTTACACTTACAAGTGTTCATAATGCAAGGTCTATTTGCACCTGTGAAAGTTTAGAACTAGAATGTGCAAAAGTCAGAACTTACTGGGTGAAATTTTGCACCCAACTTCCATATAACAGAGAGGGAAACTGAACAGCTCCAAATAAAATGAAGTGGAGCTAAATCGGAGTGCTGTTACTTACCATGCTTTTAGAAAACATGCATTCATGTAGACACAAAGGAATCTTCTTTTTTTCTTTTTTTTTTGGTTTTTCTCCGGTACCGGGAACTGAACTCACGACCTTGCGCTTGCTAGGCAGGCGCTTTTGCCGCTGAGCTAAATCCCCAGCCCCCGAATCTTCTTTTTAAAGTTTGGTTTTTATTTTCTTTCCCAGAACTAGAACTTTAAATTTGCATGACAAAAACCTGTAACTGGAATTCTAACTTAAAAATAAGATCTGCTTTGTTCTTTATTTTCCCTGAAAACTAAGAATCAACCTGCAGAAATAAAATTTGTGGAGATCTTTTAAAATGTATATGTGACGTTTTGCTTTATAACACTTCCATGCATAGTTCATAAAATACTCATAAAGAGAACGTAAAACATTTCAAGTTGAATCTTCATAGAGCTCTGGATGCATTCCCCACTGACCCACAGACTGTTGTAGTTGGAAAGAATATTAAAGATCATGAAACCTCATTCCTTGAGCAGATTAGCTGGAGAGATTAGCACTTGGCACCTAGCATGATAATGTAGGTTTGAGGAAGTTAGAGGGATTAGGGGTAAAATTCCAGGCTAATGTATGTCAACCTCATATACTAATGTTAATGGTCCAATGTTATTGCCTAGGATGAATGGCAGTGCAAACTGCTTTGCTGAATGGTATTTAAGAGTCGGAATTTTTTCACCCAAGGAGCTACTCCTTATAATCACGTTGCCACATTTCTGTATAAAGTAGTTCAGATAATTCATGCTTTCTCATAAGGTTCTCATGAGAACAAAATGATGCAGTGCAGGTAAAGAGCCCAACCCTGTGCATAGCGTATGTAAGAGATTTTACATGTTATCTGTTATTTTAAAAAAAGTCTTCTGTGTTGGTTTTTATTTTTGTTAAATTAACTTTTGCTTTCAAGTCCCCAGAGAATATTCAAAATAAAGTTACCAAGCATGAAATTAATTAATCCTTAACTAAAAAAGGAATTAGAGAACATAGGATGAAGAAACACAGTACCTAAGGGGTTATTAGGTTTTTCACTGGTTTTCAGAATATGGGAGTGGATGACCAGACAAGCAAAATCTTAAGACTCAGATATTTTTGCTTCTTTCCTATTATGAGAATAATGGTGGAATGGCTTTGTTGAGTATAGTCAGGAACACCAAAAAGTCACGCTAAAGAGGAATTGCCCAATTATTTTCCTTCTCAGTATTCTCAATAAATTGCTGCAGTGGTTTTATTTATTTTTGATTATTATCTGTTCTCCTCCAATGACTTAAAGAAATCCTCAAAGTAAACATAATCCTCTAAATCACCATGTGAGGTGTGTAAAGTTGTGATTATTTCATTAAAATCTAATTAAATTAAAAAGAAAATCAACAACAAACTTAAATATACTGTGACTACTGAGGGGAAACGTGACTATCGTAACTTAGCTTTTAATGCTGGATCTGGCGAGGAGGAAGGAGACAATGTGAAGCTGACAGAAGACTACAGAATCAAGACCTATGTCACAGAGAATAAAACTGAGCCACACCAAAATCTCTTTGCATAGCAGTCACAGTTTGTTGGTAACATTTCTGCAGCACTTTTTCCCTGTTACTTTATTTAGTCTATATGATTATGGGCCACTGGTAGCAACAGCAGCAGTTCCCTTTGTAGTTTAAATTTTAAAAGTCAACTCTAAAGCTATTTAGGAATTGTAAGAAAAATAAGAGTTAGGATCAATTTTCTCAGCTCAGTACTTTTTCTTTTAAATTTGCAATGCATAATCACTCCATGGCCGTAAGAGTTGAGTCTAAATACACTAGTGCTACCATCACAGGATGGGTACATGGGACATTTGTTATTTAAACACCAGTGAACAAGAGAAATTTCACTGGAGAAAGAAGAAACTTAAAAGTCTCCTCTCTCAACAATTGAAGTTCAAGGAGAATGAAGGATGTGTTTGCATGAAAGAAAAGTCATATTTTCTTCTAGGTAGTCTCAGAGTCAGGGATCAAGTCTTGGAGAGTCGCTTTCAGTTACTGATGATCTCTTGGCTAAGCTTTTGTTCAATACACAAACTTAACTGATGGAATTAACCTTGTTTATTTTCTGTTATTTCATACTTTCATTTAAAAATTCTCTGACTAACTACAAGGGAAAATAAAACAAACAAATAAAGCAATAAACAACTCCAAGATTGATACAAGAGTTTGATAAACACATAAACCCACAACAGAGTAAATCTCCGAAAAGGCAAAAGCTCCTGGAAAATTAATAGTATATTCTTAAAAAACAAAAGGGTCAAAGAAGAAACCAAAGAAGACATTTTAATAACCCTGGAAGTTAATGAAAATGATAATACAACTCATCAAAACCTCTGGGACCATATGAAAGCAGATCTAAGATGAAAATTCATTACAATCAATGCTCACAGTAGAAAAACAGAGGTAAGCTCAAATAGATAACATCATGAGTAATCTTAAAATACTTGAGACACAACAAAGAGAGCCCCAAACTGAAATTAAGGAGGGAAATTATAAAGAAGGGAGTGGAAACCAATGAAACTGAGATTAAAAATAGACGGAAAATAACAAACTGAAACGCTGTTTCTTTGAAAGTTAGATAAAATAGGTAAGCCCCTAGCCAAACCTAGCAAAGAAAGTGATAAAAAGACTCACTTCAGTGCAAATAGAAATAAAAAGGTGAAATCACAACAGGCACTATGGGAATACAGAAGATGGTAACTACTTCAAAAATTGTATGCCAAAAAATTAGCAAATTTTGATTTCTAGAGATATATGAACAACCGAAACTCTCCCTAGAAAACATAAATATGCTTAGCAACCCAATAGCAAGCAACAAAATTGACACAATAATAAAGAATTTACCAGGTAAAAAAAACCCAAAACGCCCAGAATCTAATGGGTTTACAGCTGAATTCTACAAAACCTTTAAGGATGTTACATCACCAATACTCCTCAAGCACGTCGAGAAAACATTGGAAGGGATGGAGTGCTCCCGAACACATTTATGGAAGTCAGTATCACACTAATCTCCAAACTGTATACATACCCAAACAAAAAAGAGTACAATAGTCCAATCTCCTTAATGAGAATAGATGCAAAAATCCTCAACAAGACATTAGCAAATATAATGTAGCACATTATCAAAAAGGTCATATATACATCATGATCAAGTAGGTTTCATCCCAGAGATGCAAGGATGGTTCTACAGTTATAAATCAGTAAGTGTAATATATCACATAAATAGAAGCAATTTCAATAAATATATGATCATACCAATAGATGCAGAAGGGGCTTTCAACAAAATCCAACACCACTTCATGATAAAAATCCCTAAAGAAAACAAGTATGGAATGGTCATGTCTGAATTTGACAAAAGCTATATATATACATGAGACACGAATAGCTAGCATCATACTAAATAGGAGAAAACTAAAAGCATTTTACCTAAAATCAGGAACAAGAAAAGGATGTCTACTATCACCTGTTATATTTCATATAGTGCTTGAAACATTAGCCAGAACAATTAGGCAAGAGAAAAATAAAAAAGGGATAGATAGATAAATAGATGGAGAGATAGATATGTAGATAGATAGGTAGAGATATACATATAGATATAAGAAAAGATCTCAAATTATCTTTATTTGCAGATGACGTGGTACTCTAAATAAAAAATGCAAAGAACTCCACCAAAAAAAAGTCTTAGAATTAATAATGTACTTTAGTAATGTAGCAGATGACATGATAGTTTTTATCAGTGGCTACATGCATATGTTTGTGTGTTTTTATATGTGTAAATTAAAGTTAAATGTGAAAATGGTTCTAACAGCTGCTAATTTTAGTAGTCTAATTGAATTTGTTACCAAAAAAAATAATCCCTAGCAGAGAAATACATACCCTAGAGAAGAAACAGGTCTTACTAAAAAAGAAATAAATGTATGCAAGCTATAAAATGATGTTCAGAATTAAACATTCACAGACCAGGCATGGTGGTGCATAACTGTAATGCCAGCACTCAGGAGACTGAGGGAGGGAGATTGCTAACATTTTGAGGCCAGCCTAAAACAAAGTGAGTTCCAGGCCAGCCTGGATTGCATAGTAAAATACTGTCTCAAAAAGACAATAAATAAATAAATAAATAAATAAATAAAAATATTCCAATTAATCAGAAGAATTTTAGGCTATTTAAGGGTTCATTCACCATGTGGATTTGGTATGTGCTCCAAACATTTTACTCTGACTGTCCCTTCTACTAATTTTGTTCACTTTTTTCTAAGATGAGATGTGAATTGCAAAAAAGGCTAGGTGTTGCTTGCTGCAGGATGTGAATCTTGATTGCCTTAAGCTCATTAAGGTCTTTTTATTCCCCTAAACATTAAGCAATAGATAAGTGTAAAAAGATGAAACAAACATGAATTATTGATTATATTACTGACCCAATAAACTAACTCAAGCTAGAAAATTCTACCTTAAGATATCTTTTTACTTAAAGTGATAAGAATTTTTCCTTGTTGCTTGCCTTACATACATTTCTTCTGGATCAGTTTCCAGAAAAAGATATTTGCAGGTTTTTTATTTCAAAGCATAATAATAAGAAGAAGAAGAAATAAGAAATACTTTAACATAACAAAAGATCATTTTTAATTCTTCTAAAACTATCTTTACAGACAAAAATATACATGCTCATATATTTTGTCATAGCTTTTTCTTTAAATTTCTCCATTATAGCTATGCCACAAACCATCTATGAATTCTTTTTTTCTATTTCACTGAAAATTTCATATTGAAGCATAACATACATAATACATACATCTTAACTGTATGCCTCAATGAAGTAATATAACATTGTTTTAAAAGATGCTATGTAAGTATCTCCCAGATAAAAATACTGAGCATCGTTCGGTTCCGGCAAGTGCAAGGTCGTGAGTTTGGTTCCCGGTACCGGAGAAAAAAAAAAAAAAAAAAAAAAAAAATACTGAGCATCACCATTAATTACCAAATCTACCTTCCAGTTATGGAGTAGTGGTATCTTGGATCACAAATTTCATTCATTTCATAAGCCTTTTCACAAACTGAAGTGATCGTGAACTGAATAATATTTTCCCATAAGGTTCAGTGTAAGTAAGGTCAACCCATTTTTAGCCACAAAAATATGAAACATAGTAAAGCATGGTATGAAGAGAGAGAAAATACTATATTTGCTGGAGGTGACTCCTGATGTGGAGAACAGGAAACTGGGTTGGGAGGAGGTTAATGTTTGGAGGGAGAGTCCTTCTCTGTGAGAACATAAGGGAGAGGTCCTACAGGGGGTTCCTGTCTTCTTTGTCTCTTATCCACATGGCCAACTGATGAAGACCACTGTGAAGCAGCTGTGAGCAGGATTTAAAATTAATCAATTGGCTTTCTGTGTTTGCTTGTGAGTCTGTTCCAGATCTAGGCCACTCATCTGGAGGTGGGTGGTAGATTCACGGTAAGTGAACCTCTGTGAGTCACTGGTCCTGTTTGAGGCCTGAAGTGGCCTGTGATACCATGAAGACTCCAAGGACAAGATAAAGTCACAGCTGAAGGTGCCTGGCTCCAACCCCAATTAACTAACTAGAGATTGTAGCTGCAGCCTCCACATTACTACAATAAATATCAACCCAAAGTTAGTGTAGCTCTGCTGATTGGCATAATTTATCACTTGGAGAAGTCCTTAAACTGACTTCCAAGGTCCTGCTCATATCCCATGTTTCCCACTCTAACCCCATCCCTTGCAAACCAAATAAATATGGGCTACTCAGAGAAGTTCTTTGTCTCAATCCCCAGAGAATCTCAAATTCTGCTAGAGGGTTTTGATCCTCCTGGAGCCCTAAAATCATACCACTTGTCTCTGTTATTTAAGCCTTCACTGTCCACTCTTTTAGGAGGTCATGGGACTGATCAGTCTGTGACAGTCAGTTTTCATGAAAAATCTTTCCTATGTCACTTGATTTTTCCTACACTGCACAACCCTTCAGAAATGAGAGACCATGTTATCATTCATCAGATTCAACTCACTGTTACCGTTATGTGAGGGTAGCACTTCTCAAAGAAATATAGACATTCGTTCCCTTTTTTCACTGTGGATTTTATGACATCACTGCTGAGCTCCTCCTTATCTTCCTCTTTCTTAATGAAATGTTCCTCAACAAGTACCTTCTGTTGCTCACTCTGGAGTTCAGCAGGTTCTGCCATTGTCACCTCCTTCTTATGGTCCTCACCAAACTCCTCTATGTCTGCACCATGAAAGTCCAGAGCCATGCTCTTGCTCATGAACAAAAACTCCTCCACTATCTGTGCTTTAGCCCTTTCAAAGTCCCATTCAGTGACACATTCTGATCCCAGTTTTCTCCAGGCAGAGTTTAAGGTCTGCTATGTAACAACTTTCCAGGCTTTGTCAGTGAAATCAATGCAGTGGAGAACATTGAAATGTTTTTTTTACTAAAACTCTCAGAATCAAGGACGTATCTTGAGTGACATTAAAACACCTGATATAAAATTTGATGTATAGCTTCTTGATGTTACAGACCAATTGCTGGTCCATGGACTGCAGAAGAAGTGTCATTTTGGGGGAGGGAACTTGATTTTTATAAAATCATACTCAGAGTCCATACTATCCACTAAGTTTGGAGGGTATACTGGAGCCGTGTCCATCAGAAGAAGGGACCTTTCAGGGAATTGGTTGTCACAAAGGCATTTCTTAATGGTGGGTGTAAACAACCTTGTGTAGCCATTCCAGGAATAACTGCCTTGTGAAACAGATATTCACACTGGCTCTTTACATGACAGGCGGTTTAGCCTTGTTTATATTCTGTTTCTTGAATGCATGAGGAGTCTGGGAATATTACACCAGTAATGGCTTAATCTTCACATTGGAGCTCACATTCACACATAGCAAAAGGATCAATATGACCTTCCGGGGGCTGTGCCACAACACTGCCTTTTCCTCCTTTGTGATATATAGGCTTTGTTCAGCATCTTCTTCCAGAAGAGCTTTGTTCCGTTGCAATTGAACACTTGTTGAGCAGTGTATCCTTATGGTTTCATGAATTCTGTGATTCTTTTTTGTAGGCTTCTGCAGCAGCCTTGTCAGAACTGGAAGCTTCACCATGTCTTTTCACCCTCTGGATGCCACTTCTCTTGTGGAACTTATCAAACACCCTCTACCAGCTTTAAATTCATCACTTACTGCACTTGTAAGAAGTCTTTTTGTGAACCACTGTACAATTCCCTGGCTTTTTCACAGATTATAGCTTCACTAATGCTATCACTGGCCAGCTCTTTCTCGTTCAACCACACCAGTGAAAGTTTTTCCACCTCTCACAGCACTGAGCCCTCTGCTTGGTTAACACTATAACACCTTTTGCCAACCAGCTCCTTCGATGAAGTCTTTATTCCTCAAAATAGTCAAGACTACTGACTTTGCCATCTTATACTCTGAGGCCATATCAGTCACATGACTACATGCTCATATTTTTCTAAAATTTTTTTCTTCAGTTCAATGGCTATTTTCTTACCATTGCTGTTCTGCACTTTCTTGTGACGTTTGCTACCTCTCTGCACTTTGTTTTAACTACCATGCTTGTTCTGTGCTTTCTTAGGAGCCAAGGTGGGTCAAATAATACCTTACAGTATGTATCTGCTAAAAACACAGAAAAGCACTTCACAGCAACTGCACACAGCTCTGCCTATGACTGTAATCTCAACTAGAGGAAGCCATCGCCATGTGTCAGAGTGAGGAAGATGGCTGAGGTCCTTTTTGTCCTCAGATGTACAGTTTATGAACAAAAGCAAAATTTTGCTAAATGCTTCTGTTCACAAACAGAATCATTTGTGAACAGAGGAATTCAGGAACCAAGGTATCTCTAATGCTTTATCAAAGAATTATTTTCTCATTCTTTTTAATGGTTTGAGCAATCATCCATTTTTTCATCTGATAATCTGAGCAACCGTAGTTGAGGATAGCGATATGTAATGTAACAACCACTGTTAATCCGTATTATTTTGTCTTGAAACCCTGTATCACTTTACATGTTCTTGCTTTGATTTGTTTGTGTTCATGATACTGGTATACTGCTATTGTTCTATTTTTTGTTTGTTTGTTTCTCATTTACTACTCTCTTTAAAATAAAATAAGGAACTAAGGTATTACTTTAAGTGCTTCAAAGTCTCACCCTAAGAAAAAGCACCATTGTGACTTTAACACCATAGATATGGTAGCTTGAATTATAAATGTCACCCAGTACCTGATGAATTGAAGGCACGGTCATGACCCTGTAGCAATACTGAGCAAAAGTAGAACCTTTCAAAGGAGGGGGCGTGGTAGAGGAAGTGATGTCATTGCCAGTGTGCCCTTGCACGGGTTATCAGGTCTCCATCCCTTCTGCTTGTTCTGCTCCCTTCCCAGTTACCATTTTGGGGGGCAGCTTTAAGTCACAGAGTGCTTCCTGTTCTACTGTGCTGCCCTCTCATAGTACACACAGTAATGCAGCCAGTGGTCATAGACTGACACCTCAGAAACAGGAAATAAACCTGTCCTCCTTAAAAGTTGTTTTTCTCATAGGAGCTGTAAACTAATATAGAACATTAAGTTTTCTTCTCCTTGTAGGGAAATTTTTTATGTTTAGTAAACACCGTTTTCCAAAATGGATATAAGAACTTAAACTCTTATCATGAGTGCATATAAATTGCATTTGAAAGTAGTGTATGAATATTCTGTACTTATATCTACATGTGATTATAGCGCATTGTAGTTTTAACTTACATTTTCCGAGCTAGTCAGGTTGAGTGCTTTTTCTGATACTAATTGAAAATGAGAAGGTTTTGTTTGTGAACTGTCTGTTCAAGTCTATTGGCCAATTTTAAAGTATTAAATTCTCTTTTATTATTGTTATAAGATGTCTTTATATATTCATTATTCATCCTTTATTCTGTGCATTTCCTACTCATCTGTGCTCTGTTAGCTTGTCTTTTCATGAATAGTGTTCAGTTCTGAGCAGAGGTTCTTAATTTTGATAAAATAAAAATTGCTAACTCTTTTTAGGTGAGTTTGTGTCTTATTAAAGGTTTTTGGATCGTCAGATATCAATTTTATTCTATTTTCTAGAATATTTATTACTTTATCTTCAACATGATGTTATGCAGTCCTACTGAAACTTATTTTGAGACATGATGTGAGGAAGTAGATCTACTTTTATGCCCAGACTATACATTCAGGCTGGTTAACATTGTAGTAACCTTGATTCTATGTTGATTCTACATTGATTCTATGTTGATTCTACATTTTTATTTTTCTAATATGCATATTATTTTCAATGTTGTCTTTATGATATTAAGTAACCTTTCTTGAGTGTACTAAGTCTGTTTCTATGATTTTGTTTAGTTGACATACTTCTCCTTGTTATTTCCTAAGTGTTTAAGAAAACTTGAAACTTGCCCTACATTAATCCACATTCTTGCTTCAGATTTCTTTCTGGCCCATATATGCATCTCTACTTTACAAAAGTATTTTCTTTAGTAAAAAAAGAGGTTTTTTCCATAGCATAGATAATATAGGTTTTGTGAATAATTATCTATTCTGGGTTTTCTAATGAAGAGCAGAAAATAGCCACATCCAAATCCTCCTTCTCAGCTGCTGATAAGATTAATGTACTGATTAACACCTTTTCCAAGTTGGATTGGAGGTGAAAACAATTCCATTTGGCAAAGCTTCATCCCATTTTCTGACATCTTCATTAACCTCACTGATAAGGAAACCATTTCACAATACAAATTTCTCAAGGCTAGAGATTTTATCTTCATTGAGTCACCTAACAATACTAATTCAAATCGCGAAACATACGGGTTCATTTGCCTCAATAATTTCATCATGTCATACCCTCTTATTTTTACTGTTTGAAACGTTGACAAAAGAAAACAGTTACTTCATAGTCCCTAGAAAGGATTGACTTTCAAAAGTACATTTTATATTTTCTAAAAAGAGATAATGGAAATATAAAGTAAATGAATGTGTCATCATAGCAAGGGAAAAACCAGTGCCGAAATGTCTGAAAACAGATAGTAATAGAGTTCTATTGAGAGATTTACTAAGCATGTATACAAAAAAACTTAAAGAGTTCGAAAAAGTTTTCATTCCAGATAGTCACCATTCTTTTCACATTTCATTTATTATTGAAAGAAAATAGCCAATATTTGTATATTTTATAGTCAGTTAAAGAAAAATTTTGTTAATCAAATAGCTGGATTTTATTATCTGCATGAAATTTTTGTCTGCTTTATTCTAATTTCTCTATTTTTGCTATCTATTCTCTAATATAATTTCTTCAATTGTTAATTGACATTTTAATAGAATTTCTAGAAATCTTCAATCGTAGCCAGTCATGTGCATGAAACACATAACAATTCACTCCTGTGCTTGTCAACATTCATGATATTAAGTTCTTTGTGGCTAATTTAGAGTTACAAGCATGACATCATTGAACTCAGAAATAATATATGCGTACAACAATATATAGGTACAATTATAGTTTAGAGGAAAATGGAACAAAATAATTCAAAAGTGGTGATCTCTGAAGTTTTTGTATTTTGTTTTTAATACCATATAAAGTTAATTTTTAATCAATGCTGTGTTTGCCTGAGATTTGCCAGTCAGCTGTGGGGAAGAAGGACTGTCCAGTTTTAGCCCGTAGTGATTCTTAGCAGTTGTATCAGAAACAGTGTGTCCATAGTAGCTCATAGTCTTCTCTTAAAGTGTAGAAAACCTAGCGTACTAATCCTTTACATTTAAATTAGATTTTCTTAAACTTTAGTATGTATTACAATCCGCTAAACAACCTGATGAAACACAGATTACTGATGCAGTTCCCAGAGATTCTAATTCAGTAGGTGGCCTGTGGTGACTGACAATTTGCATTCTTATCAAGTTCCCTGGTGATACTGAACCTGAGGAGGACACTGAGAAAACCACTGGATTTACATTCTTCTGATTCATTCTGTTACCATGATAGAGATATATCCAAAAGAAAGTCAAAATTATGTTTGTTGGTTAAGGAATCTAATTTGTTATACAGCTTTAGCGCTGAAATACAATTCACGTGGTCTCTTGAGTTGTCCCTATTTGGACATAACAGAGTTCCTAACTAGGTAATTTTGGACATAGTAATTTCTCTTTCTGTTTGTCTCTTTTAAAATTTTAAATTGTTTAAATTTCAGAGAGATTTAGCATTTATAAAGACATCTAAGTTATACTTAGACATTTTCTAATTATATATCCAGACCTACCTTTCTACACAGACACACACACGCACACATACACACTATAGGGATTTGTTCTGGAAACAAACCTCAAATACTTTAATGCTAGCAAAGGAAAGCAACCCATGTCTTTGGATGTGCTATGGAAAAGAAGAGGGAAGAATAGACTTTTGATTTGGAATGAGGGAGAATGATTACTAGAAGAAATTTTAACACTATCTCTTCATTGAGATATAGCTTCATATTCTGTGATATGGATCTCTGAGACCCTGTATGAAAACTAAAGAATAAATAATGAATTATCACTTGTTTTCTGGAAGGTAAAGAAAGATAGCATCTAAGCTTCTGATTTATTTGTCTGGCTTTAGTAGTTAACTTAAGAATCTTTTAAGAGAGATGCCTGAGGCGATAATTGAGGCCCTAACCACACATAAGGTATGTCCATTTTGGGCAGTGAGGTGATGGAGTTTAGCATATATTCATTTTAGGCCAGAAGATGCTGAATACCGGAAAAGAAATGTATAGGTACTGATGTCTTTATTTCCAGTTCTACAAAATACTCAAATATTCAATCTACTCAAGTAATTTCTGGATTGTCAGTAATATTCTTTCTATATAAGTATAGATAGATGATATAAATATATAGATATATAGATAGATGTATACATAGATGTAGATATAGATACAGATACAGATAAAGATCTATTGCCTGAGGTTGGCCAGTCAGCTGTGGGGAAGAAGAATTGTTGAGTTTTAGCCTGCACATATACATTACAAATTATACATATAGCTTTTATATATATATATATATATATATATATTTCTCTTTTAGTTCCTACTAGAAGTGCTGGAAATTCTGTATGGTGAGATAGAGTATGCTAGTGAGTAGTAGGGAAATTTTATCTGGCAAAATATAGAAATTTGTGCTATATACTTGGCTGAGGAAAATTCAGAAAAAAGGATCAAATCTTTTATGCAACCAGCAGAAGTTTGAAAATTTTCTATTTTAACACATACATGCTGTTATATTGTTATGCTATTCCACAATAATTGTCCTATAGGTTAGTTACTTCACTGTTACTTTAGGAAAATTTCTGCTCTAATGTTGCTCTGGCTCAAAACTCCTGCACATTTATGCAATACAGAGCAGAGATTTACTATGCTACAGCACACTGCTAGAGTCATGTACAGTATTAATTTTCCAAGACTGCTGCAGCAAATGCCACAAATCAAGTAATTTCACAGGGGAAGTCTGTTCTCCCATTATTCTCTAATAAAGGAGACAAAAATCAATACTTTGGCAAAATTGGTTTCTTTTGGAAATTCTGGGGAGAATTTGTTCAACATATTTGTTCTAGCTCATGGTGGTTGCTAGCAATTCTTGGGTCTTTTGGATTTTAAATATTACCACAGTCTCTACATTCAGCTTCACATGGTATTTTCTGTTCAGTTTGTGAGCTCACTTGGAAATTAGTCATTGGATTTAATCTAGTAATATTGATATGGGAAAGAAAACCAAATCTACACCAGTTTGTACTCTAATGCCATTTTAACGCTTAATTTTCTGTTTCCTTTCGTTTTCTCTTGTAAATGTTGTCATAGTTACCTAACCGGTGCCACCCTATGCTTTGTCATAAGACCATTTGTTCCCTATGTAAAATGTCAAACGCCTTTGTTCCTTTGTCACAAGCTAAGCTCATGCTTTGTAGGAGTATTTCTGTAGCTGCACTTAATCATATCAGAAAAAACCTAATCACCTCCTAGACCCGGAACTAGAACTCTATAAATATTCTTCCCTCCTGCCCTTACATTCTGTGCTCAGTCATGTAATGGGTGCTGACTGCCAGCTAATAAACTTTGCTTATCTCTGCGTCTGGCCTCCGCGAGTGACTCAATTAAATAAGTGTGTTTTCCACAACCGGATCTCATCGCAAACTAATTAATACTGCAAATACCTTATTTCCAAAAAAAGTTACACTCTGAGGTTTCCTGTTCCTGGAGGAATGATGCAAAATAGAAAAAAATCCATAAAAATCCCTAACAAAATATTGTTAAATACTATTTTTAAACATATATTCTATACATCAAATGTACGTGAAGAGTAACATGGTAAGCCAAATAATTATACAAGGCCCAAATAGAAGCCATAACAATAGGGCTGTCAGTGGTCCTAGGATGAACCCTAGCTAAGGTCCCCAATATTGTAAAGTTTCCCAAGAAGAATTCTGTGGTTTGTTTCCCTTATTATTTTAGCATAGTAGCAGCGTCCTTCTTTTAGGAAGAGACATATTTCCCCCTTAGTGGTTATGATTTACTATTACTCTGGCAAGGGAGTAAAGAGTTAATCTGATCTAGGAGAATGTCCAATGCGTCTTGGATGCTCATCAAATATTGGTCAATTGTAGAATAAGGGGAAGGACTTACTGGGTTTTTCTTTTTCTTTTTTTTTTTTTTTTTTTTTTTTTTAATTCTCTCAGGGCAGTTATCCACAGAACAAAGGTAAAAGTCACAGCTAGCAGGAGGCAGGAGCAAAAAACAAGTAGGACAATGCAATGTAAAATACATATACAAGTTATAGTAGAATCAAAGAATGGGGTAAGCATCTTGAAAAGGCACAAAAATCAAGGGGAGTAATGTATTGAGATATGGAGCAATCCTGTGAATGATGTCCTCAAGTTTCAGCCATGCATGAACTGACCAGCACCTGGAGTGACCAGAGAAGGGCTTTGAGTGTGTTCTTTCTTCAGAGTGAGCATCAGATGAACTGTCTGGTCCAGGTAGACTCTCCAGCAATCAACTGGGTGGGCTCCTTTAACTCTGGAATGGTGGATCTAAGGCTAGATTTCTGAAACTTGTGGAGGTAGTTAAAACACACCTGGGTTGTATGTGTGTGCAAGGATGTCTACAGGTGTAGCTGGTCTTTCAGCTAAATTTTAGAGCTGGTTACAAGCTATTTTTGTAGGGTTATTCTTATTCTCTTAACTTTTTAGAACTTTTTGGCCTACATATTATATGTAAGTTTTATTTGATCTTCAATAATTTTACCAGTTTTTGTGTTATCTCTGCTACAAATGTAGGCCCATTATCATTGCCAGTAATTAGGCTAGGCTATATCTAGGGATGACTTTTCACAGCAGGACCATGCAAACTTCTGTTGGCTTCTCACTATAGGTCAGGAATGTCTTTGGCCTGCCTGAGTAGGTGTATGTAAGCAGCAATATATATCTGTAGTCCTTATAATACTTCACTTCAGTGTTTTTAAAGGGGTGTTGGCCTGTAGACAAGTTGTTCTGAGCACAGGTTTGGCATCATTGCACACAGTGGAGCAGATGCTAGCCAGTCATGGGATGTCATGGATTTTTTCCTTGTGGCTCTGGATGTTTTATTGTTTGGGTGGGTTTTCAGACAGCAGGAGGAAGCAGTAGACCTTTTAATTTTCAGAACAATTGAAGATCTATATGAGGGCCCATGGTTCAGTTAGCCGTGCAAGCCATCCCTGTGAGAGAGCTTCAGCCAAAATAACCTTTCTCCAAGGTGACCGCAGCATATCCAGCCTGTGAGAGTCCATTCCTAACAGCTACTTCCATCTATAAACAGTGTGTACTCAGGATCTGTCTGGGGTTCATTTTTAAGTCTGGTCAGCTCAAGAACAATTTATCAATTATTGCAAGGCAGTCATGGTCTGATGGGCTTAGCTTGGGGGCAGACACATGGCAGGACTGAGTGGTCTTATTGTCACAAGACTGGGTGATCTGGCTGTTGGAGCCATGCTTATTTAGGAAGACTTGTACAACATGTTGAACCTGGAGAGTTAGGTCTTAGCTTAGGGTAAGCTTGTCAGTATTTTGATTAGGAGGACAGTGGGTATTAGTATGCAGAGGCAAAAGGGGGTTTAGTTTTTAGAGACTGACTCCAAGTTTTGCACAGGTAGGTCTCTGGACTCTGCTAAGGTTTGGCAGGTTGAGTAAGCATCTTTGAAGACACATGTCATTTATCAATAAACAAGTTGAATTACAGCTACACTGGAATTCCCAAGGTCAGGGCTATAGAGAGGGACTTTTAATGTCATTGAAGTCTTTTTCTTATTTTGGGTTCCCATCAAAAAGTGTCAGACTCTTTTTCAGAAAAAACATTATATAGGGGCCTTGCTTTATACGAACTCAGGGTTCCAGATTCTGTAGCAGTCAGCAGCTCCAACACATTTGTGAAGTTTCTTCCTTGCAGTTGGGACCAGGGTGGAGCAGATGACCACTCTATTTGGTAGAAGGGCTCAGAATCTCAGATAGCTGACTTTTTGTTTACAAATTTGTGCCTTTTCCCAAGACACCTCATAGCCAGTTTCAGCTAGATATTTCAGCAGAGCTTTTCTGCCTTTCTAGCAGGAAGCTTGGGTGTCATTAATCAGAAATGCAGTGATATTTTGTGTTGGGAAACTAGTGAGATCAGCCGTGGGGGATTCTCCAAAGAGAATAAGCAAGTTTTTGAACCTCTGGGAAGTTGACTCCAGGTCAATTGACTTTTAAATTCAGCATTGGGTCTTTTCATTTAAAGAGAAGAGAGTTTGGCTGACAGGAGCCAATTGAAGGAATTCTTTAGGCTCCGGTAGGTGTACCAACAGGCTATGGGTGGCAGAAGCCTGATGTCTTTGAGAAATACCTGACTGGGTTTTTTTGTTTCTTTTTGTTGCCTGGAGAGCTGGCCAAGTGAGAGCTGCAGCAGCATCTGCCAAGGCAGAACTCTCAGGTCTTTGTTCAGGCTCAGGTAGCAGCAGTTTGGTTACATTTTATCTCCATAATCACTGGAAAAGACCTTTTTCGAATTCTTGGACCTGCAGTCAGGGACTATGGGTTTGGGCTAGTTAGTTCCCATTTCTGACTTCCTATGCATGTGTTGTGCACCCACGAATAATGGCACAACAGACAAAGAGCAGGTGCCCCTCAGAGAGAGAGGCCATTTAAATGCCCGACTGGCCACTTGCCTCTTAATAATGTTGGCACTCTCTGGACTATGGAGAAGCCTGGCTAGGTTCTCTCTTTTGTCTTTCCTAGATGTGTCAATGGAACCACAGGTTGGGGCCCAACCAAGCTCCACAATTTAGAGAGGAACGCTTCTTCCTCACTATAGAGTACAGATGAAATGGTTTGTTTTCATTGTTCATTACAAATACTCACACAGTCACTCATCAGATATTCAGAGGTTAAACCAGTCCCTTCCCCAAACCAAGGGGAAGCCTAACTAATGAGGAGTGATTAGGCTGTTCTTCTGCTTGAACTCAGCAGGTACATACAGACACTGGATCGGGTAGGTAGGCAGATGAGAGATGATCAGGCTCTCCTGCTTGAGCTGAGCAGGCACAGACTGAAACTGCCCCCAAGGGTCTTACTGGAAACAGGCAGGCTCCCTTTTGGGTGTGAAGTGAACCACTTGAATAGTGAGCCAGGAATCCTCCTCCAGACCACAAAGGTAACTTGAGATATCTGGAGGGTGTGTCTTCCTGTCAGGAACTGGAGAGGTCCCTGTTCTGTCTGTGAGGGCCATGGCCAGTTAGCAAAGAGGTCAGTACTGTTGGTCTTCCCAGCCAATGCACCAGATGTAGCATCAAACAGAAACATTGAATTATCATCCAGGATTTGGAGGCATATTTATTTAATATTGATGGGCACTGGTAGGAACCATTCCCAAAATATCAGGTCCTGATATTCTGATATCAGTGGTGAGCTAGCATTCTTATGGGCTCTAAGCAGGAAGGACTGAAGCAGAGTACTTTTCTGTCTTTGGTTCTCACAATATAAGTGACCAGCTGTTTTTAGGAGACAGTAGTCACAGGAACTGTAACAGGAACTGAAGTAAACGGGAAGCTACCTGGACAACTAACAGAGCCTGAAATATACTGGCTGGGGGGTTATTTTCTGCTATGTAGGTGTTTTAATTCAATAACATTTTCTTAGTTCTAGTAGTTCTTAATTTTTTATTCTGCATTTCTGACATTATATGCTAAATTTTATGTGACATTTTGTTACAAATGGAATTAATTTGAAATTTAACTTTCAGGGGCTGGGGAATTAGCTCAGAGGCACAGCACCTGCCTGGCAAGTGCAAGGTCGTGAGTTTGGTTCCCTGTACCAGAAAAAAAAAAAAAAAAATTTAACTTTCAGTAAAAAAACCACTGCCATTGTTAGTTTAGTTACTATATACCTTCTAATATTGAATAATATTCCATTTCACAGTCTCTAACTCCTCTAAAAATAGTATGGAGCAAGACGTCTGTTCAATTTTTGTGTTTCACTAGAATATTATAAACAATTTGACAACTTAAATGCTTATGATAAAATATTATAACACATATGTAGAGAAAGGCTGTTTTTCCTTGTTTTCAAATGTGAAGATGAATTAATATATGCAGTAATATCTATAAGACACACAGGAGTATGGAAGAGGTACTTGTGAACAAGCACTGTCAAATTTTTCCCTGAATGCCTATTTTATGTCTTATATTCCATGTGATTCTGCACCCATTTTATTAAAATGTAGATATGTGATTTTTTAAATTTCCATGCAAACATTATCCTAGTCTAGATGGATAAATGATTATGTGAAATTTTCCTGACACATGTAAAATTGAAGTGATGCAGAACATTGTGTTGCCTATACATTAAAAATCACTTCCAAGAGTATAATAAAAATCAGAAGGAGCTGAATGAGATTAGAATTTACATTGTTAACAATTTAAATTTTTAAATTTTGTAATTATCTTTTGCTCTGACATTGTCTTAATTAGTATCCTCCCAAATATAGCTTCTAGAATATGTCAGTTTTCAATTCTTATTCCAGAACTACTCCAGGAAATGTCTCAGGTGTCAGATATTTTATTCTTCTGATGAAAATAATGCTTTATAAAATAAAAACATAGGTTATTTCAAACCAGAGCACCTCTACAAAGACCACTAGCAAGCTACCAGGATTGATAACATAATTGTGTGTATATAAATGAGATTAAGGGAGGAGAAAGGGAGGTGTGTGTGTGTGTGTGTGTGTGTGTGTGTGTGTGTGTGTTGTTGTTTTTGTTGTTGTTTTGATTTGTAGAAGGCCAGGGAGATACTTTTTACTCAGTGGATATCTTCTCAGTGAGACAGTAGTTAGTAAGAAATGAAAATATCTATTTTCTCTAAGGAAAACAGCATTTTTAAAACAAAACTAAGTGAATCAATAAATGATAAGTAATAACAGCATTTGCCCATATATACATATAAAATCAATATGTAAAACTTTTATTTTACCTAATTTTGGGGAGAATTCTATTTTTTAATTCAAAATAGATCATACTTATGGCAACAAAAATGTAGTTTTGAGTCTTTACAGAAAACACCTTTTTTATATTAAATTCTGTTAAAATGAACTGAAATTTCACTTAAATATAATTATGTATAGGCTGGAGTTGTGTCTCGGTGGTAGAGCACTTGCCTAGTATGCATGAGATCCAGGGTTCAATCCCCAGCAACACAGAAAAAGGAAATAAAACTATGTATAATCACACACATTTAAAATGTCTGTTAAACAAGTACAAATATAATTGCTACCTAAAATACCTGGATGTTATCAGGTCAACAGCAGAAAAATTTTATTAACAGAATTTTTAAAAATAACAGTGTTCCAAAAATAAACATCTTGCAATAACTTTAATTTGATTATGATGAAATAAGGGCAATTTCAGATATATTTAGGGGACCTCAATTTTGGGTGTATTTAGAATTCTTCCCCATACTATCTTTATTATGTACACTACATCATTTTAGCTTGAGTGTTTGTACAACAAAGTGTAAGATTAAAAGAATATTCTTCTAGAGTGCATGTGAAATATCTTACTTTTGACTGAGAATTTGAAAGTCACAATTACGATCTGAGCTGCACCAAGGCACTGATTTCAAGGCATCAGCCAAAACTTAAAAGTAGGATTTCTGACAGCCAGTTCAATGGGCATTCCGTCGGATTATACGACCACTCACAGCATTGCTCTGGACATGCATCTGCTTCTCACTTTTGTCTAATTTTAGGTTTTCCGAAGAGTAGATATGACATGAAATACTAAAAGGAGCAATGTGAGAGTTCACTGAGGAGCGCTTTATAATTGCTGGCAGGATTCTGAAAAAATAAAAATTTTATAAGTAATTAAAATGTTTTCTTTTGCCTATGTTCAAAGCTTTCGTGTACAGCAACAGCAGTAAAACGTTCACAAATGTCTTACTTTTTTTTATATACACATATGCAAATATATACAGGCACATATAAATACTCCACCATCTTCACTTTTCTGTCCTGTTGTTCTTCACTAAGCTTTCTGCTATTTCCATGCTGTACATTTAGCATTGTTGTTTTCCATTTTTCTGGTCTCTTTCAATTTCAAAATAAATGTTTTATGATGAAAATATTAGCTATGTAAATCTTCATTGAACATTTTTTTGGTCAGGAATAATTTTCTTAAAATGTTAAAGTTATTGATTTCATCATTTTAGAAAATGTAACCTCCTTCCATATTTCTGAGGAACACTGTGACATGATCATGTGTTGGCTGCTTTCCTAACCTGTATGAGGTGCCTATCAAGAAGTAAGCAGTAGGCTATGCTTATGTTACCATGCAGAACAAGTGAAAAATGTAAATTCCAAGAACTCTAAGGATGCAACAGGTGCTGTGGTGGATTAACTAATGGTCAACTTGTAACACCCAGCTGAATTGAATTAAATGGTTCTAGGTATGGAAGAGCCACCTGAGGATTGTTGTCAACAATATAAAAGCAGAACTCGTATGCTGTTATTCTCCTGGAGAAGCTTATCATGCTGGTTTCCCTGATACAAACTCAGCTGTTCTCATCATTGGAGGAGGCTCAGGTCATTGCTGTTGCCAAGCCTGGCAGATGTTATTTGCAGGGGAGATCTGGTCCTCACCTTGAGCATCACTTCCTACCTTGGGTGCATATCCCTCAGCCTGAGGCATAGATATTTCACACCATTGGCACAAACTTTCTAGTTTGCAGTACTGACGTTTCGGTCTTCCCAGTGCAGATCTTTGAAACGTACTTGCATGAGACATTGTTGTGGGCACTAGGCCTCCATTTAGACACATAGAGGACATTGCCATGGGCTCTAGGTCCTCAGATGGACTCGTGTGAGACCCAGGCCCTCAGCTAGATTCTTTCAGTCTGCAGTGTGTGGACAGACCTCCTATACTCTTTTCTATTTGTCTCTTTGGGTGAATATTATAAGTTAATACTATAAATTATGTGTCCTGTATTAAATCTTTCCCCTTTTAAACCCTGATTACAACATATGATAAATGGAAATAAGTTTAGAAATCTCAAATTTGGGGAAAATCTAATTTAAAGATTTAAGAGGTGAACATGGAAGGAGTCTTTTAGGATACAGGGAGAAAATATTTTAATGGTCAATGATCAATGGAATTAGGAGCTAGACTTTAAAAGTTTGTGGCTTCTTTGAGTGGTTATTATAGTAGTGACTGATCTTAATTGAGCTTTTTATTTTCAATATACTTCAACAATTAATGCATAATATTTTATAAGTAGGAAAATTTATACGTTATACAAAAAATAGCATGCATTTGTGATATTAATTTATTTAAATTCTATATGATACATTCAGTTGAAATTTATTCCAAAGAAAAATAATGCTGAGAAAGAATTATAATAATACACTTGGTTTCTTAACCTAGGCAATTTCTTATCGATATTGTTTCCAGATATGGCAGGTGCTAGAGTGTGTAAACCTTACTTTCAACAATCTGGTAATTAAGGCAAGAGTGTCAGACAGAGCTGTAAACTTGTTGAAATATATGAGGGAAAATTCTAGCACACTAATAAAAGATGAGACTCAAAGAGACATAAACACAAAAACATCAACCTTATGATTATAGTATAAGGATTCTAAACTTCAGCATCATAGTTTATCTGTACTTTTACAATTTTCTAAATAAGGGTAAAGTTTTTACCCTTTCATGTCAAATGTAATAACATTACTTACTTATTTCCTCACACTCAAGCAGTCTCTCCATGTTAAGGAATTCATCATAGGCTATAAGATTTGTCAAAAGTACTGAATTCTGATGGAAAAAAAATAAAAATGGTCAAAAGAATAACAGAAGAATGTATTAAAGAACAAAATGAAGTTGCATAACTCTGTATATTTTTTTCTGAGGCTAAAAATCAGTGAATAAGGGAAGAGTTAGAGATGGGAATATTTTTAGAGATGAAAAAAATCTGTAGATCAGAAGGTTATTAATTTCACAACAAAAATTTAACATAAAAATACTGTCATCAAAATATGTAATATGAGCAGTAATTAACCAAAGTATGATGAGAACAAGGGCCAGATCATACATTTCTTAAGGCAACGTGTTTTGGTCTTACATGGACCTTTATCCTGGAAGCCATTCTTTGACCTTAACCATGCTTTCTGGGATGTCTAGGGCACAACTCCAAAGATCCCTTATCTCTGCATATCATCTCACAGATGCTTATGGCCAATGCTCCCACATAAGGTGAGGTCAAACTGAAAATAAATGTACAGGATTTGTAGCTATTCTGTTTGCAGACAATGTAAGCTTCAAACCAAGAACAATAAGAAGAGATAAAGAAGATCTCTACATACTTGTTAGGGGAAAACTTCAAGAGGAAGCTATAACAAACGTGAACATGTATGCACCAAATATTGGAGCACCAAACTATATAAGATAAATCTTAACAGACATGAAAATCCAAACAATTAATAACACTATTGTAATAGGGAACCTCAACACCCCTTTGACACAAAGAGATAAGTCATCTGCTCAAAAAATCAGCAAAGAAATAACTGATCTTAATCAAACCAAGGAATAAATGGACTTAGTAGATGTATACAGAGTATTCCACCCACAACATCAAAATACACATTTTTCCCAGCTACATATGGGACTTTCTCTAAAATACACCACATTCTAGCCCATAGAGCATACCTAACTAAATGCAAAAAAAGGAATTATCCCATGCATATTATCTGACCACAGTTCAGTGAATTTGGAAATTAACAAAAGAACCTCCCAAAACTCCATAAACACTTGGAAATAAAATGACAACCTCCTGAACAATCAATGGGTCAAAGAAGAAATTAAAGAAGAAATTAAAAAACACCTACAAACAAATGAAAATGTAGATACAAATTACCAGAATCTGTGGGATGCAATGAAAGCAGTCCTCAGAGGGAAATTTATAGCAGTGAACTGACACAAAAAGAAAAGAGAAAGAGAACAAATAAACAGCCTGATGCTGCACCTCAAGCTTTTAGAAAAAGAACAAGTGAAGCCCAAAGCCCAAAGAAGGGAGGAGATTATGAAGATCAGGGCAGAAATTAATGCAACTGGGATGAAGAAAACTTTATGAAAAATAAATGAATCAAAGAGTTGGCTCTATGAAAAAACAAATAAAATTGATAAACCCCTAACCAACCTTATCAAAAAAGAAAGAAAAAACTCATATTCATGCAATAAGGAATGAAAAAAGTGAAATCACTGCAGATTCTACAGAAATTCAGAACTTTAATACCTACTTTGAAAATCTTTATTCCCATAGAATAGAAAACTCAGAAGAAATGGACAGATTCCTAGATATGTATGAATTACCAAGATTGAGTCAGAAGTTATAAAAATCCTGAACAACCCAATATCAATTAATGAGATTGAAAACATGATTAAAAACTTACCAACAAAGAAAAACCCAGGCCCTAATGGATTCACAGCAGAATTTTACAAGAAATTCAGAGATTTAATGCCAACACTCCTCAGACTCTTCAGTGAAATTGAAAAGGAAGCAATTTTCCTTACCAAAACCAAGGGAACACCCCACTAAGAAAGAGAACTACAGATCAATCTCCGTAATGTATACAGATGCAAAGACACTCAATAAAATACTAGCAAATAGAATGCAGCAAATCATCAAAAAAATTCATACACCACGACCAAGTTGGATTCATTCCAGGAATGCAGGGATGGTTCAGTATTCACAAATCAATTAATGTTATACCCCATATCAGTAGAGCAAAAGACAAAAATCACATGATCACCTCCATCGATGCAGAAAAAACCTTTAATGAAGTCCAACACTCATTCATGATGAAAACCCTACAGAAAATAGGAATAGATGGTCTTTACCTCAACCTGATCAAAGCCATCTATGACAAATCAACAGCCAACATCATACCAAATGTACAAAAACTGAAAGGTTTTACATTAAAGTCAGGAACAAGACAAGGATGTCCACTGTCACCACTTCTGTTCAGCATACTTCTGGAACCATTAGCCAGAGCAATTAGACAAGAGGGAGAAATAAAAGGAATAAGGATAGGAAAGGAAGAAGTAAAGCTATCACTATTTGCAGATGACATGATACGTTACATGGAACACCCCAAAAACTCCACGGGAAAACTCCTTGAATTAATCAACAAATTCAGCAGTGTAGCTGGATACAAAGTCAACACCCAAAAATTGATAGCATTCCTATACACAAACAACAAGCACACTGACAGAGAAATTAAGGAATCCATACCTTTCACAATAGTATCCGAGTTTAGTATGCTTCTAAAAGGCTTGTGGAAGATGCAGTGTGTATAAAGAAATATGTTCATGTACTTCTAAAAACAAGCTATAGTGGGAGTATAAGCTTTAAGGCTAAGTTTATAGAATTAAGACCACAAAAGTTTAATACATGTGAAGTGAATAACAGGTGCTCTCTTTTATACTATATATGTTTTGACCTTAAATATATAAAGTGATAAATATTTGATATCTCCTTAAATTTGATCCTGATGTTTAAAATTGTTCTACATCTATTGGTTTTGATTCTGCTATTGCATAAATTAAATACACTTCTATATTGGGTATTAAGTATATTCACCATCATTCACCCCACTTTCTAAAATTATGAGACCAGTAACGGTGTCTTTAATTCTTTTTAATATAGTTATATCTCATAAAAGCCTGTCAAAGGAGTCTAAAATTTTAAAAGTAGAAACTCAATATATGCAAAGATTTTTATGTAGCATGATATGAATTATTGCTAACCTCATGGCATATTAAAAGGAATATTTGTGTTTCCCAAATGTACAGACCTTTAAAGAAGCAAACTAAAAGAATCATATCACGGTGCTGACTTCCAGATAATTCATTTATGGTGATAAACTTTTTCAGACTCAAATATCTAGGTATCTCTTATTTGTGCTCCAGCCATCTGTGATGAAATGTGCATGCAAATCCTATGTCAAACATCAAGCAGATGGCATAGATAATTTTTCAAGTTTTATGCTCACATTATTGATACATGTGCATTATGTATATACTCTAACACTTAGAGATACTTAAACACTGTGCAGTCCAAGCATTATTACTCTAGAAATTTAATACTAGACATTAATAACCTGTAAAGTACATCTATACACAATTGCATTCTTTTTAGATGGCGCTCTTTTGAAAAACTACCAACTTAGGTGTATGTTTTTGTCATTTAATGTCACACAATTAGTTAAAAATAATGCACTAAAATTGATTATACACTAAGGTAAATATTTAGAAATAATTCAGAGACAGTAATAAAAGCTAATAATTCTAATTCAATAATATCATGAATGTTACGCTAAAATGTTATATTGACCTTGATGTCAGCTTTTCTCTGTAAAACTTTATAATTTTTATTTGTTAACATTTGATACTGATTCAACTTCTAAGAAAACCAGGATTGATAAAATCTACTCCTTGGACAAGTGTGAGATGGATATACAGACAGAAAGCACTTTTGGAGCCGTAGCCCAGACATGCCAGAATGAGTGGTTGGAATAAAAGGATAGCCTACAGCGTAACAGTCCATGTAAGACCAAAAAATATTTGCCTTGAGGAATGTATGCTCGGGTCCTTGTCTTCTTCCACCTTAATTTGTTATATTAGCTCTAAGGTCAGTCACGTTGCAGGCCACCCCATCCTTTCCCTGTCTTTTCCCTGCTGTCCACAGGAGTTCTTACGCAGATGCCCTTCTTTTGTCTTTCGCCTTTGCTTCCTGTTTCTGTTAATAAAAAGCCACATACTCTTCAGTTTGGAAATGATTTTCCTGAGACTGTTTAGTGTGAGAAGGCTTGGATAAATGCAGTCCCTCTGAAATTTCTTGGGGGTTAAAGTCGATGGACCCTGAGTAATCTCTAATCCTTTGTGCCACCACAGTTGTGAACAACTATGTTGCATCAAACAAATCAATTAAATAATACATATGTTTCCATTCTCAACAGTTTTTATAAAATATAGAATAAAGTTTCAAGGTGGAATTTGGAATTTAGAAGACTGTTGTGTTTTTATAAAGGATAAATCTTAAAACCTGGTTTTCTGAACCTTTCTTTGCTATCCACGAGCAATTTAATTGTATGTAGTCACTAACATTGCAATTACAAATGGTTAATTTTACATGGCATCACCGGGAGTGGTGGCATATCCCTGTAGTCCCAGCACTAGAGAGGCTGAGGCAGGAGAATTGTTGTGAGTTCGAGACCAGCCTGGGCTACAAAGTGAGTTCAAGGCCAGCCTGAACTGCATAGGGACACCGTGTCTCAAAAACACACATACAAAAAAAAAAACTTACATGGCATCTTGATTGGTTTAAGGGATATTCAGATAGATGCAGCATTTTTCTGAATCTGTTTGTGGAGTTATTTCTAGAAGAGACTGACGTTTGTATCAGTGAGCTGAGGAAACAATATGTCATCTTTGTGAATGAACATTTAATCGGTTAAATTAGTTTATGTCATAAAAGGACATATGAGGAACAAACATTTTAAAAGACAGTTGAATAATGTCAGAATATACTGGACAAATATTTTTCTACCACTGAAACTACAGATTATGATGTACAGAAACTTTATTTCACATGAATCTTAATCCAGCTATTTAGTAGATTTAATATCTTAAATTATGAATTACATAGAAAAAGCCATGTCTAAAATTGACAAATGAGTGTTTAGTAATACTTAGGGTTAATTATTATATGTATAATACATCAATTTTCTTTCTAAAAAGTTAATATGTGGGAATGAAATATTATCTGTCATTTATAAACATCATTTTTACACAGAGGTGCATCAAAGGGTTGCATCAGCTAACTATTACACTTACTTGGTTATCTTAATGACCAAACCAGGCGGTCCAATGCCAAGTCCCTTCTTCTTTTAACAGGCGTGGCACTGAGTGATATATTTTTTGTTTCCTTAAGGTCTCTAAGTATTGAGAATTGTTCCTCATTGCTTAAAATATTTGAACCAGAAGCCAACGATATAAAAGCCTTGTCAAAAATTTCCCAACTAACCTCATTAGTAAAGTCCAAGGTTAGTACTTTTTCCATTGTACTATGCAATATGTTATGAATAGTCAGTAACTAGAATAACACTGTTGAGTTAGAACAAGGTGCTGGTTCTTGGAGCTTGACAGCAGTGGCCTAGAAATAGAAAAGTGGACTATTGCAATCATGTTGTCCATTTACTGAATTTTAAAATGTGAGTTGACTATTCGGGATGTCTTGGTATCCAAAAGTCATATCAGGTGCTCAGAAGTTTGAATATGTGCTACCCTAAAAGTATACAGGGCTTCAGAAAGAAAATGTTAAATTTCTATTAATGAAAAATGAGAAAGTTAAGCATTACTAGCACTTAATAAGCAAGTAGACATAAATCTTGGCTATAACTAAAGCAAAAGTGCATGTTTCAGGGGTGCATGCTCATTATTTTATGGATCAAGGACAAAATGAAAACCACATTGAGATCAAGTCTAAACTGCAATAATTCGTTAATACAAGAGAGTACTTGAAGAAAAAAGTATGTAATAAAATCAATTAATATTTATAATACTTATGTGTCAATCACCTTAATATAACTAAATTTTAACTCAATGCAGTTCATATTTTTTGAACATTTAGTACATTTCTGAGAATATTTTGTCAAAGGAGGAATAGTGTTTGGACTCCTTACTTTGTGATTTGTATAGAACTTCCCACAATCTTGGTAAGGGTTTATACTGCCAAAAGTCACCATCTCACTGGATCCAAGTAGGTAAGAGGATTTCATAGTAAAGAACAGAGAACTCCAAATTTGCTTCATCCCTTTTGACCATTGTTTATTTCCTTTCACACCTGTAGAAACAAAACTGAACCCTAGACTTTTGACGCATCTGAATATTCCTTCTATTCATGTAATCTGCAACATTATCCTTTGTCACAGTAAGACATATCGGCTCACAGTAGGAGCTGTTACTCAAAGGTGGGGCTGTCCCTTGGCTGGTACTCTATTTCTCCTGGTGCTTACATGCAGTGACAATGAGATGGCCCGAGTGTCTAAGGGTGGCACCTGGGAGTGAATATTTTACATTGTTCTCTATGCACAGCTGTCGGTCTGCTAGTCACAGTTATCACTCATGAAATCTTGCTTGTCTTCAAAGGTCATTTTTGTTTTCAGTTCTGTAGTTCCACAGACCTGGAGGAAGAAGTCAAATGCTCTCTCCTCCTTGCTCTGACCATGATCCTCAGTTCTTAGTTTTGGTTCAGAAGATGTCTTGGAGCCAGAGAACAAATAGGATTGGTGAATAGGGAAGGTTTGATTTTTGAGGTGCTTATGCTTGGGACCTGCTAATGGATGGGTATTCATATTCAAGGTGGCATCTAGACTGACTGTGTTTCCAAGACTAAGTGCACGTACTTTGGGCTCCATTTTCCAGGACAATAAAACCAAAGAGGTTGTCAATTGGCTAATTCCATCCATGGTCCCTGGAGCTTACAGTAGCTGCTGGTGATTTACAGATTGGTTGGGGCAGTGGTGAACCCTTAGGATGGCTCTTGAGGGGCAACTTTTCTCTGGATAGAAAATCCTTTCAGGAAAAGCTTACAGTACCCAGTATTTCTAGGCATTCTCCCATCCAAGCACCAAGTAGGTACAGTCCTTCTTACCTTCTGAAGTCAGATGAGATCAGGCAGGTGTAGGGGCTATAGAGGCATTTCTGAGGTCCAGTTTCTACTCCAGCAGAATGTATCTAGCCTGGAGATGGTAGCCATCTTGAAGTACCAGAAGTACTGGCAATAGTTTGTCTTTGCCAAATGGTCTTGGAGGCAGTTTGTAGCCCAGAAGCTCTGGGAGGAGCAGATACTTGATGTTGCAAAGGCTCGAGTTGTGATGGCACTGGCAGAAAGGATGCTCCCCTAGTGTCCTTTACACATACTTAATGCTATATGCATCTTCAAACCGCTGGAGAAATTTGTACCTTCCAGATGAGAGGATTTCCACATTGAGTTGATGATGGAGCACTTCCAACCAGTGTCTCCAGTGGAGGGGCCAGAACCCCACGTATACAGGAGCAGTGGTGGAGCCAGGATGCTACAAAACCCTGGATCAGCTGAGAGACTTTTATTACTATGGTAGTCAGACTCAACTGGCCCTGATAAAGTTTGAAGCACAGAAAGAAGGCGGAGCTTCACACATCAGTTCTCCTTAGATTAAGGAGGATGAAATCTCTCAGGAGCAAAATGAGACAGATCAGAAACCCCTGACTGCCTCATTTTTCCCTCGCTAGCTGGAGAGAAGGGCATGGCTTGGGCAGCAGCCGCCTGCCCCTCCCCCTGGTTTCCTTTGTTCCCCTTGTACCCCAGTGGACTGGGACAGTTTGCCTCAGTGTCCTCCATGGTTTTCAAAACACCTTCCTCCTCTCTAACATGAGTGTAAGCAGACAGGCGGTGTGGTGCCCCTCCCCAGTCACACCACTTTAGATAACACTGTTGTCTCTCTGAGGAAGAGAGGGAGCACCATGGAGTAGCTAATCTGGGAGGGGACCTGGGCTCCTTATTTGCATACCCATCACTTATAGCAAGCTTCAGCTCTGACCCTCACTGAAATAGGCCTGCAAGCTGCTCTATAAGCAGCATTTCTTAATCACTTATTAGATGTTAGCTTAGGAAGACTCCCTCCTGTGTCCTTGCTCCCCTGTGCAGCAGCACAGACCCTATTAGAAGAAAGACTTGGCCTCAGTGTTGCTATTAACCTGCATATGATTTATTTCTTAGGTACTGTGGGATCCCAACGTCCTATAAATATACTTGGGATGTTTTATCCTGAGTAGTATAGAGAGAGCAGTTGTTTCTAAAGAAAGACAAATAAACATTCAGAGCTATTAACACTGAAGAACTCCAAAAATTAGCAGCTAACAAGGGCCAGCAGCAAAAAGCAGCACCCAGCAGAGTCAACTGCAGCATCGGAAACAAGCTACCATTTATGGTGACAGCTCGCAGCAGCAGTCAGCATCAGCTAGCTGTGTCAGCTGCTGGTATCCTGCACTACCTGGTGTCCTCTGGAGACATCAAGTGTGCCAAAGAGCTGCTCTTTGCCAATCCATGATTTCCAACCGAATCAAGCAAAAGAATTCCAGGCTGAGTGGTAACACCTGGACTGTAACAGTTTTTAAATCATCTTTTGAAATCTAGAAGGAGGAAGCCATGCCCTCTACAGCTGGCACACTTAACATGCCTTCAGCATTAGCGCAGCATAGACACTGCCAAGGTTCACTGTTTGCACCTTCCAGAACACCAGCCCAAGCCACATCTGGGGCTACTTGAGCCACGTCTTGGGCAGTGTAGGAGTGCTTCCGCAGAATGCCGGAAGCAAAGACTAGAGCTGGGCCTGCACAGCAAGTCTGACACCTTTGGATGCCCTAAACCCTTCGTTAAATCCATTCTGCCCTCAAGGCTTTGTCGCTCAGTACCGGTATTGGGAAGAGCAGGCTTGAAAATGTCTGAAATGCCCTCCGTTGCCTTAGTGAACAGCACCTGGCTGTCATCTGGCCGCACCAGTCTCTCTCAAACTTTTGCTTGTGCACACACGTAGTCTTACCTGATAAATACACTTTTATTTTTTTTACATACACAGGCTTAGATTTTTCCAAATTTGTACACTCTGCTTCCTCTTTAAAAATAAATCCTCTGTTTAAATCTCTTCTCTCTCCTTGTATTTTACTGAAGCAGCTCATGAATATACTGTTGCTCATGGGTTTCTTCTTGCTCTTAACTTCTGCCTTCCACAAAGTTCGAAACACAGATGTAACTCAGCCACATCCTTTGCTGCTTCGTAACAAGGATGCTTTTGTCCCAGTTTCCATGCTTTCTTCCTCATGTGACTCGGAAAGCTCATTAGAATGGTCGTCACTGTGCATTTTTCTACTTATAGTCTGCTCATAACTATTTCAGCAGTCTCCAGCAATCTCTCAGAAAAATATCTCCCCTACAGCTTTTCTGCTTCTCCGAACTCTGACTAGAATCACCCGTAATGCTTCCTCTGTGCCGGCTAAACTCTTTCCAATGTTGACGCCAAAACAAATCCAGCCTCTTTCCATTCTCAGTCCCAAAGCGGCATCCACATACTTAAGCATCTGTGAGAGCAGCACTCTACTCTTCTTAGTACCATTTTTACTGCCCTCATTTGTCTACGCTGCTATAATAAAGTGACAGAAACTGAGTAATTTATAGAGAGGAGAAATTTATTTTCTCAGAGTTCTAGAGGCTGAGAAGTTCAAGAGCAAAATACCAGCAGCATTGGTTTCCTGAGGAGAGCTGCCCTCTGCTTCTGAGGAAAGCACAAACACACACTAGCAGATACTTGGTGAAGCTTCTCTTTCTGTAAGGTCCTCAAGTACACCTAAGGACAAAGCTCTCAAGGCCTCCAGCATCACTTAAGGCCCCACTGCTTAGCACTATCCCCCCAGCAGCACCTAAAACTTTGAGTAGGCACATTCAAACCACAGCAAACCTTCCTCCTCCTAGAAAAGTGTTGTTTTAATGTTTGTTAATCTTTAATCTTCAAACCCATATGGTTTTAAGTAAAAAATAATTTTCTCAAGTAAGTCATAAATTTAAGCAATCATAAGTGTCTGCAGAATCCCAGGAACTAGGGAGGCATTATAAGTCTAAGTACCAGCAACTAAAAGTCAGTCTCTTCAAGGTGCCATCCTCCAAGCAATCAGCTCTGCACATATTCAGGACATTTTTGACTAGAAATCTATCATGTTTTGATGAAGCATAGAATAAAAATATATTGAAAGAACATTTGAAAATTATTGAGTATTTTTACTGATATTAAGAAAAAAGCTTTTATGAACCAAGATGTTGTCAATTATTTACCCATTCTAAAATGAAATATGCAGCTTTAATATTCTTATAATTAATACATAGCCATGATAGAAAATAATTTTGTGTTAGTTAGTTAGGGTCCTTTAAAATACAGATGCCTAGCTATAAGAATTAATGGGGGAGGGCAGTTTTGAAGAATAAAGAAGAGGAGTGGGCAGAGAGAGTCTTCAGTCTATCATGTAGGTCTCACGTCTTTGGAAGAAGAAGGGTAGTGGGGTAGGAAGATTCTGATAGCTCCACAATTTTAAGAAAGTTTTAGCGAGGAGTATGATGAGTCTTCTGGCCAAAACCGTGAGGGAGACACTAAATAATGATCAGTTACTACTACCTCCATGGCGCTTAGAGCAAGCAGGGAAAATCACAATCTCTGAATGAGTCCAATTGTGGAGTGAGTGTGTAACAGTGGAGTCTCTCACTTGACTTTGCTCCCTGAATGTATTGTTAGCTTTCCTGTTGTTGAGACACAGTACCGGACACCCACAGTTTAAAGGAGCAAAGGTTAATATAGCTTAGTTTCAGAAGATGCCAGTACAAGGTTGACAGGCTTGCATGCAGCAAGAATATCAGGGAGGCAAAATTCTCCTGACAGAAGTAGGTGACAGAGCAAAGCTGCTTAGTTCAGGATGGCTAAGGACCAGAGCAGGGGACCTGCTGGAGAGAAATGGGTGAAGGAGGGGCTATGTATGTTAATCAGGGCCCCACCCCCTTACCCACCTAGACACACTCAGAAGCCTGCTTTCATAATCCGCTAAGCATTTCTCAATCCAGTAAAGTTCACATATCAAAATCATGGCCATACTGTATTAGCTGATTTGAGCTGGGCATATCCATGGTTGTCAAAGTTATACTGTAAACACTAGCAGAGTTCTTTATTCCCATTTCCTCTGTTCACTCTGTCTTCCTTGTCATTTTTAACGAAAGCAAATAACTCACTACCTTAGTGTTGTTTTCCTAGATTTTTGTTCTCTCACATGTCTTACAGTTACTTCAATTTCAGGGCTGGGGATTTAGCTCAGCGGCAAAAGCGCCTGCCTGGCAAGCGCAAGGTCATGAGTTCGGTTCCCGGTACCAGAAAAAAAAACAAAAAAAAAGAAAAAAAAAAGAAACAGTTATTTCAATTTCATTCAGGAGAAATACTTCTTTATTTTTCCTTTCAATGATTTGCTCAACTATTTAGAAATATATATATGCATTACTTTTCTTTTAATGCATTTTTAGTTATTTTTCAATATTTTGACATCATAAACATTGGTAAAAAAATTTATTCTTTTTATTTTTTCTTGTATATTTGTAAGGTAGGGCCTAGAAGGACATTCACCCAGTAAGAGGTTCTGTCTTTTAAAACTAAACATTGCATTTGGAGATATTTGTGGGCTTTACTGTAAATAATAGAGCCAGATTCACCCAGCTGCCCACTTACAGTAAAAATTACAAAGCTATAGTAAAATATACCAGTTGGCATATTGATATTGATAGGCCTGTTATATTCAGATTTCTCCAAATTCATATGGTCATATGTGTCTGTGCCCATACACAACCATACACACACGTATTTATTTATATCTGTTATTTTATCAAGTTTTATTATAGGCCCATGTAGGCACCGCAGCCATAAAGGTACTAAGCAGTCCATCTGCTGCAAGGGTTTTCCATGTTGTCCTGCTTTGCTCACTCTCTGTCCTGCCCCTCTGAACTCTCACACATGACAACTAGCAATCTTTCTGGCTATAATTTTGTCATTTCAACAATGCAATATGAGAAGAACAATGTAGTCATCAGATGTAACCTACCAAAATTGATCTTTGTATCAGTATGATTGGCATAAGATTTATCTGAGTTGTTTATCTATACTTGGTTCTTTTTAACTATTGCTGAATACTGTTGCATGTTAGAGATGTACCACATTTTGTTGACCATTCCACAATAGACAGGCATATTGGTTATTTCCAGTTTTTGCTTATTACAACAAAATCTATGTGAATATTCATGTGCAGTTGTTTTACCTAAACATAAACCTCCATTTCACTGGGACAATCACCAATAAGTATAATTACTGCACAGTATGTTAATTGTATGTGTAATTTTACAAGAAACTACCAAACTGCTTCTTAGAGTAGCTGCACCATTCCACAGTCTCTACATTCTTGCCAGAATTTATTGTTCAAATCAAGGTCCACTATTTTTGTTTTAAAGAGAAAAAAAAACTTAACAAAACAACAACGACAAAAGCAAAAACAACACAAAAATGATACATGACCTCAAAACAAAATGATAGGAATTACCAGTGGTTGCTACACTATGTACTGTTATCTTCAGTGAAGTTGCTTGTATGGATATCTAATTGTTACAGTAACATTTTAAAAAAACTATCTTTATTCTATTGGTTTGCTTTACCTCTTAGATAAAAATTGGTTGAATTTTTTAGGTCTTTTTTGGACTACCTTGTTTACTGTATCTATGGCCTGCCCTTCTGCCAATTCCAGACATGTTTATTATTGTACACCTTAATATTTCATCACAGACCATTTAAAAAATTTATAGACATTACTAAATTTTTCCTCTTAAAACTATACTTATACGAAATTCTACCAGCAATATAGCAAGGTATCCGCTCACTTGCATTCTCAACAATAATAAATAATGTTAAATATTTTTATTATTTTCTGATATATTTACATATATGGCAATGCATAATTTGTTTTAATTTACATTTTCTTAGCTATAAATAATTTTGAACATATTTCAAAGATTTATTTTTTGCTAAATTGTTTTTTAATTAGTACATGTTTTGCATTTTATTATTTTATGGACTCACATTAGTAATATATTAACAGATTTTGTGTTGAATTATATGTATTGTGAATATATATGCACATACATAGAAAATTTTAAATTTATTTTTTAACTTTATACAATGTCTTTCAAAAAAAACATTTAGATTTTCATATTAAGTTTATCATCCTACACCTGTCATTGTTACCATTCTTGTCACTATTTCTCAGAAAATGTGAGGAGATGTTCTCACTACCAGTGGTTACATCTCTGACCCCTGGAATCTAAGATAATGAGTGGGCACTGATTTAAGCAACAATTTTTGTGATAATATTTTAAGGAGCAATACAAAATGAATACCCTTACCAGGAGGCAAAAAATAAAATGCCTCAATACGCTAAGCAAAATCTCTGAAATAAATAAAGAGCTCGTTTAATGGATAAATCTAAGATCAAAAATGTTTGCTTTGAAAATGTGTATCAAACGAATAAATGGCAAGCACTTGCTTAAATTTATTTCCCATTTCTAGGTTCATTCCATTACTAGTTCACCACTCGATCTTAGGCAAAATGTAGAGAAGCAATTGCTGGTAGTTTTCATATAACTTATTTCATCTTCCATAATGTGTCAAATACGATGAAGGCAACTGCAATGAAAATGCCAAGTGGAATGCATTCAGATAAGCTTCAAATGAGCATGAGCTGTGCGTCCAGCAATTCTGCATGTGTACACCAGCCTGCTGTACATTAAAACCTGACTATTCACAGTGGGAGGTACAACCCTCTTTACCCTCTGTTATAATGAAGGAACTTCTGACGGACACAAACTCAACAGAAATGCTCAATCTCGGAGCTAATGGATGAATTAAAGGTAAATAAAGGCAGCATTCGTTCAAGAACAAATCTACTTTTGTCTAGTTAATTATCTGGCCATAAGGTGTTAATCAAAGTAATATTACTCACCTGAAAAAACTGGGGCAAAAGAAGTTATAATTTTGGTGATGTCTGTTAATATGATAGAAACATTGCATATAAATAGCACACATTATGTGAATATGCAATTATTGCATATTTTATATGCCCAATACTTGCAATTGGTACGGAGATTAAAAGTATATTTAAAGCCTTAAAATACAGTACTCTCAATTTCTTTTTGCATAATCTGTGGCATTCTGAAAAATAACACCTTCAAGTGTTAAGATTTCAATGCTAAGTGTAGTTACTCACACCAGTTTCTGGTATCTCCGAGTTGATGTTGAGTTCCAGATAGAATTTAAACTGGTTGAAGAAAATTGAAGGAATAAATCAAGAAAAGAAAAAGAAAGAAAGGAAAAAGAAAAGGATGTAGGGAAGTAGTGAGGAAGGAAGGAAGGAAGCAATGATGGAAGGAGGGAAGAAGGAAGAAGAAAAATCAAAAAATGAAAACATTTTGTTTTTTGAAACACATTTTTATCTTAGTACCTCAGATATTCTTGCATAAAGAGCTCATACTTTCTTTTTATAGGTTTAGAGATTGCTCTGCCTTTTGCAGTTAATGGAAATGAGGCATGAACTTTTCTTTGTAACTGTTACTACGCTACTTTTATTTTCAGTGTTCCTCCTAGGGACTACACTTGACTACGGAGAGTTCACCAAGGTTTGTCCTGTTTCCCATACTCAGTTGTGTTTGCGGAGAGGTGAATGAGAAATAGCCCACACATGGACTCTTTGTCCCTGCTTCCCATCCATTTCTCAAGAATACCTAGGAAAAGCCTTTGTTTTCCACTCTTTTTTTCTTTGTTTTTTGGTACTGGGAATCATACTCAGGACCTCAAACTTGCCAGGCAGGCGCTTATGCCACTGAGCTATATCCCCTGCGAAAAGGATTTATTTTTGTAATTCCTTTTTATTTTACATTTTAAGCATATTTTCTTTATATGAGTCAAAGTCTATAAAACAAAAAGGATTTGATTATTCTGTAGTGTATATGATGCAATATATTGTTCAATAAATTACAGATATGTAAGTTTGATGATAAAGAAAAGGTGTATTCTTTTTACTTTAATTTTGAGTATAGATATTTGGCTATAAAAATCATCATGAATTCAGAAAGCATACATTAAATCATCACTTCTTGGTTCATGGTTAAATCTCAACATTTTTGCTCTGCGGTAATAAGAATTAGGGAGGGAATAAGAAGCCGCATCCCTCCTTTACAAAAATCAGAAAGTACTGAATAGAGATTCCACTGTTACATGGGAAGAGAGCAAACGTATGCTATTTCAATTCAATAACAAATTTTATAAAACTTCTGTTATTTTATTTTTTGAATAAAATTTTATGGAATTTAACTGATTAATTAGTTGATTGTTTTAATATCTCTAATTTAGAGCCAAAAGAATATTATATGAATATGTAGAAAACAGTTTGTTGTAAGACGCAAGATATAACTATTAATAAAGGCCAGTCATTATGTAGTGGAGTGATAAGAATGTCAATTACCTTTACTTTAATGAGGAATGACAAATTGTAATTACACTCTAATGTGCTCTTTATTCAACTAAAAGCCTTTAGAATGACTAAAACTTTAGCAGCTGCTTCTTTGCTTGGTGCCACTTTAAGCACCACAGATGAAGGGATTTATGCATTTTAGGAGATCCTGGGGCCTGTCTGGTGTCACAGGCGGACTGAGGAATATGGAAATGTTACCAGGTTGAGCGCTGGACAAACAAAGCCTGCACAGGTGGCCCCTGATCACAGAAAACAAATCTGATTGAGTAGTAAAATAACAGATAGCAAGAAGAAATGTTTAAAAATGGTGACAGATCTATCATTTTTTCTTGGGAAAAATGCTTTTAGAGAGAACTGTTTTTAGACAAGGTCTCACCATGTAGTTCAGCCTGGATTTAAACTTGCTGTGTAGTCGGGGCTGGTCTTGAACTTGTGATGGTCCTCCTGCCTCAGCTTTCCAGGTGCTGGGATAACAGGTGTGTGCAGCGCAATGGGATTTAAGGACCATTTTGTCTCTTGATTTTATTTTCATTATTTCATGATGTGTTCATTTCTGCCTTAAAATATTAACGTGTTGAATGTAGTGACATTATTTGCTAATCTTTCAATACATTTTAATATACTGAAAATTATTACTTACTTTTTCTCCTGGATGTGAGTTATTCTAAACTGTTTAAAAGACAAAATCTAACTACGAAAATACGACACAAAGGGAATAAGTTTTCAGGTCTCTGCTAGATCATGTGTTACTATTCGGAGCACTGAGAGGCAGATGGATGTAGTGGTTAAGATTTTAAACTTTCTGTATCTGAAACTCAATTAGTATACTCTTATTCAGCTTCCGTTCTCATCTTTCCGTTCTCATCTTGCTCATATACAAACTTCTGATTAAATGCACAAATCAATGAGTTAAGCACATTATCAAATTGCGTTGAGTTGTTCTGTCATGCTCTATACTGGTACCACCATGTTCTGGGATATTGCATTAATTATGAAGAGTTACTGAGGGACTTTATGTGGGATTATTGCTCTGTTGTACTTCTGTATCAAAATTGAGAAGGCTGAAAAACAGCTGACAGCTCCAGTGCCTCTTTCCCTAGCTCTGCCGTGCCTCTTTCCCTAGCTCTGCCTTGCCTCTTTGAGGGTGACCTGGGGTATCTTTTTGACACCCCTGGGGTTACTTAAGTGACTGCCTGCTGGAGAGTGGTGACATGAGTCTTGTCATGACTGACAGCTTAAAAGCTCCTCTCTGGTTGCTGCCGTTTGAGGAACAGCTGCCACCTCTGAGGCTGGCCCAGAAACCATGCTAGACAGGGCAGAGATCAGGAGGTATAAAGGCCCGTTGGTGGTATCCCTGAAATCCTTAACTCTGAGTTTCTGACTGACATATCCGGCCTTTGTAAAGAGTTCTCAAGAGCCAGGATCACATTTCAGCCCCACCATTTAATGGGGACACTGGAGATGTCAAAAGCAGCTTTTTGTCCAAAAGTTCAGCTGAACTGAGGCCATGAGAGTAGTGGATGCCCTAGACCCCTGCAGCTGTTCCAGAAGAGATCTGTCTTGGCAACAGGAAGTTTGCAACATAGACCTTCCCAGATGACTCACGCTTGTGAGCACCTGATGATTCCACCCTGACTACCACCTCATTATTGTGAAAGGTCTCCAGAGGATCTGCAAAACGGAACTGTGCATGTCCTACTGCTCTTCTGTATCAGCGCTCTGTCCCCAGCCTGCAGTAAATCAAAGAGGTTTCTCCTTTCTGTGCATTACTTCCCTGTGCCACAGCACATGTTCCAATAAAGCCTTCTTGTGTTGGCTTGTAAATCTATTTAGGATTGTTTTCAGGTAGTCTTGGAAGAGTAGTTTGCCTTAAAAATAGTTGGTAACACTGAGCCTGCTAACCCTGAAGAGTTCCAGAGATCGCTGCAACAGATGAACATCAGCTAAGATTGACAGCAGAAGTCATCAGAGACTGGCAGTATCAACCAGTCAGAACTGATGGCAACCGGTAGAAGAGACCAGTGCAAACTTGTGGAAAACCCCAGAGAGACAGTGCCGGTTGCTGGGAGAGCTCGAAAACACTGCCAAAGGTGCTACAAGCTTCAGCTGCTGAAGTGCTGAGCGGGAAGCTATAACACTAAGTGTCAAGAGCCTTTGACACTCAGACCTCAGAACTGTTAGCTTTCCAGACTTAGAACTGCAACAATAAGGGACCTCCACTTTTCCACTTAGAGTTTCTATCTGAACTGAGTAAAAGAACCTTCAGCTGATTGGTGACATATGAATGACACCACAAAATTATAGCTGTGTTCATTGTATGGGGATTGTATACCAAAACCCTACGCAACTCTATGACCAAACTGCTATTACACATCTCTGATCATCAAACATGCCAGCGAACTGTCAGAAATTGTCAAGTGGTACCACGAGGCATGGCCTTGACCCTGACACATTCTGCTATCAAAAGAAGCTTAAAGATATGTGTGTTCATGATGTTTAAACAAATCTGAACACAGACCTGGGCAAGATGAATAAATGTGTTTGTGATGTTTAAATAAATCTGAACACAGATCTGGGCAAGATGAATGCATTTTGCTCAAGCAACTGAATTTCATCCTATGATATTAAAGAACGTTGTGCAATTACAAATTTAATGACAACACTTACACATCTGAAGCTTCAGTGGAATTCTTTGTCCCTACTGGTAAATTCTTTGTACTTTTGTCTCTTTGTTTCCTACACAAGGTGAAACAGGGTATATTGGTACTATGTTATCAAAGCTCGTCCCCATAAAATGTGTACAGAGCGTGAAGAGTGAATTGATGCAGATGATTCTGTTGTTACTAATATAGGTGAAGTAGGTAAAGAAGAAAATGATCACAGAGCAGTTATTGTGCCTTAAAGTGTAATTGATTTGAATTAAATCAATTTGTTTAATCACGTTGTATACCTCTTCAGAAGCATAGATAACCAAGGCCTCTTTTGTTTCTTATAAAGAACAATTGGGATATTTTATGTGTAGGGGAAGAAAGTGTCATGATCACACAGTGCGTGGTGTACCGTCATGCACTCGCTACTATACAATCAATTTGAAGTATAGATTTTCTACTGTGCAGGGAACAGCACAATAAATAACATTATAGGTATGCTGTGAATTATTGTCTCCTTGGAGGTTTTGCCAAAGACAGAGACAAGCAAATGATTCTTTGCCAGACAAATATCAGGTACCTCTTCTAGGGTGAGATAGTTACTAACATTTTTTAAAAGAGGTAAAAATTATTTAATTTTATGACATATTAAATTGGTCCTGCAGATAGAAAATATACTAAATGCCTTTTTTTCATTAGTGAGGTCAACAAATATATGTACATAAGTGAGAAAAAGCCTAAAATACAAAAAGAACTTTACAGTATATTTTAAAGGAACAATCTATCATGACACATACATCTATATAGCAACATTTCATTTTCTGGAAAGATTTATTTTGCAAGAGGAAGTATTGATTATTGTAATTGATGTGACAATATTAATTGAATCCATTTAACTTTACTTGCTCAGTGATGGTGATTAGATATACTGTTCTATCCTATAACCTGAATTACATTAAACAAAGTTTTGTTTTTTTTTGATTATTTAGCTTATTTCAGTAAACACTACAGTAACTGAATATGTACATGGGAAATAGTACTCTCCTATGTTAGAACAGAGGTATGTCAATTAGTGTCCTCCAATACATTCCCAAATAAAGCATGCTCCATCCAACTGGCTAAATATTTCAATATTTCTTTGTCCTAAGATGTTAAGCCTTGATGCTTCCTTACATTCAAAAGGTGAGTAGTGTTTGCTGCTAATCCTCAGACTTTTCAAGAGATCTTTAGCTCATGAAAACTTTGTCATTTCTGCCACTAATTTATCTTACTATTCTTCCAAATGTAGCATTGTTAATTATGTGCAAAGGACCAAGGATGTTGACTGCAAAAGCTTTCTGTAAGAGCAGTCACAAATACATCTCATTGACAAACAGTCAAATACCAACATATCCAAGAACTCACCACACCACAGAGCCACAGGATTGTGTCTCTGGATTGCTGATAGAGAAGAGCAAACTTTCAATTCCGCTCCAGGAAAGAATGTTTGCTCTAAACCATTTTGTGTTACTTGCCTTGAACACAAAATTATCGTGAATTCTTTACATAGAAGCACATTAGATGTAGACTCATAGACACTTTATCAGGAAGAAAGTGTGTGGTCACATAGGGTGTGGCTGAGCATAATTCTCTCTGCAGTTTCACAAACAGGAGCTCTTCTTTACATTGTTAGACTGAGGTAGAGTCAAATTATTTCACTTTTTACCTGGTGGTGGTTTTTCAAGATTCACTTTTTCTTCTCTCTGTGTTGGGGTCATCTATTAAGTCTTGTGGATGCTAACAATTTAGTCTTTTAAAAATGCTTTTATTAGTACATGTTTGTAGTATCTGATGTCTACATCAACCTTAGGGAATAGGTCCATGTATTTAAAGTATATTTTTATTCCCCTGCCCCTTCGCTCCCCCTGTATATAGATCCTCTTCTACATTGTTATTATTCATTACTAGAATGATTACGTTTATTGTGCATAGTTGCCACATACACGTGGAACATCTCAAATAACCTTATGTCCCGTTCCCTTGCCCTTGTCCTTACCTTCGGTTTCAGGGTCTCCTTCCAATTTGCCAAAGATCTGTTTCACTCTTTCCTTTTATCAGTCTTTTATTTTGTCTTTTATTTATACTTTGGATTTCCCGTGTGATAGAAACTATGCTATTGAAGCTCGTTTTCTGATTTTTTGACTTAACATTATATTTACAAGCTGCATCCATTTTCCTATAAATCCCTCAAACTTACCTTTATTTATAAGCAAATTAATAAGCAAATTAATGCAGTGTGGCATTGTTTTGGGCTTTTCTTATCCAGCCCAAAGAACTGGCCTGCACAATAAATGAACACAAAAATGTAACTTTAAAGTAAAGAGAGAAAAGCAAAGAGTGAAGGAAAGATATGAACAAGAAAAATACATCCCATAGGTAGGAAAAACCTCTGCATAAAAAGGAAGACACAACAGAAAAATCTCTGTGACAGTCAAGTCATAGCCACCACCTTTTATAACCTCTCAGATCTGGTCTCTCAGAAATTGCTCTGCCCATGCATCCCAGCTGTGACTGACAGATCACATCCTGTTCTTTAACCTCCTTTAGACTTCTTTGTATTTGACAAGTTACATCCTGTTTTCCAGTCAGTCTTCCATGTCCTAATCTTCTGCCTTTACTTCAATGTTGTTTTAATTCACACTTTCAATGGCCAGTGGAATTGAATATTTTTCCTGTACTTATTGGCCATTTACATTTCTTCCTCTGAAAAAGTGTCTGTTCATTTCAGTTGCCTAATTTTTAATTTGGTCTTTCATGCTGGAGGGTCTAGATTTTGTATTTCTTTATATATTCTAGATATTCATTGTCTGCCTGAGATGTACTGGCAAAAATTGTTTTCCCATATTGTACATTGTCTCTTGATTCAATCATTTCCTTTCCTATGTAGAAGTTTTATTTGATACAATCCCATTTGTTGACTCTTGCTGTTATTTATTGTTCAACTGGATTTTTATTTGGAAAGTCCTTGCCCATACATACAACTTCAAGAGTTCTGCCTACTTTATCTTCAGGAGGTTAGTTGTTTGTGATTTAATATTTAGCTCTTTGAGCAATTTTGATTTTAATTTAGTACATAGTGAGAGATATGGGTTTACCTTCAATCTTCTGCATATAGACAGTCTTTTCAGCACCATTTGCTAAAGATGCTATCTTTTGTTCATAGTACGTTTTTTGGTGTCAAAGATGAAATAAGTGTATCTAGAATTGTTTCTGCAGCCTCTATTTTGTTCCATTGATCCATGTTTGTTTCTTTCCCAAAATCATGTTGTTTTATCATTGTATATCTTGACAGCAGATACTGTAATGCCTCCTGTTTGTTCATGTTGACCAGAATTGCTTTTCTTATTCTGGTCCCATACGAATTTTAGGATTGCTTTCTCTAGTTCTGTGAGGACCGTTATTGGAACTTGTATCTGAATTTATATATATATTGGGAATATTCCCATTTAGTCAAGATTTTTACAATTCATTAAGTACACTTTTTCATAGTAGTTACTAATTAGCTACTGGATTTCAATGATATCCAGTTTGATTTCAACATTTTCATTTCTAATGGCATTGATGTGAGTCTTTTTCTTTTTGTAAATTTGGAGAAGTATTTATCTAATTTTTTATTCTTTCTGTTAGTCTCAATTTTATTAATTCATAGTCTGATCCTTATGATTTCCCTCCTTGGACTAGTTCTGGGTTTGGATACCATTTATTTCTTTTTCTTTTTCTGAGTATGTTTAGGTTCAACAGTAGGTTATTTATTTATGCTTTTCTAGTGTAAGCTTGGATTGCAATAAACTTTCATTGTGTCCCACGTGTTCTGTTGTATTGTACTGGTATCATCTTTTGATTCCATAAACTGTTTAATTTCTTCCTTGATTTCTTCTGTGACCCACTGGATGTGCAGAACTGTGCTATTATATTTCCACATATTTATAGATTTTCCTGTGTGAATGAATTGTAGTTTCAGGGAACAATGATCTGATAGTATACACGAGTTGATTTTGGTTCTTTTTATTCATTTAACCTGGTTTTCTGGGCAAGTATGTGGTACATTTTGGAGAAAATTTTGTGTTCTTCCAAGAATGTGTCTCTGTTGTAGGAGAACACTGTAGATATCTATGAAATATGTTTGTTCAAATGTGTGGTTCTGCTTCAATATCTACTTGGTCAGTTTTTGCTTAGTTGATCTCTCTTTGTGAAAATGGAGAACGACGCTTCCTCTTCTCTACCTTTCTTGATAATGTGACAAAATACTGAACACCTGCGAGTTACAGGAGGATAGGTTTATCGTGGCTTACAGTTTGTAGAGGTTTGGCAGAGGAGCATGGCAGAGGAGAAACTGTTCATGGTGTGGCAGGCAAAATCCAAAAGGGAAAGAAGGGAGAAAAAGGGACAGGCACTGTTCCAGGCTGCACCCACAGTGACCCACAACTTCACACCAGGCTTCACTGCCCAGTATCATACCAGCTACAAACTGTTCAGTGGACTGAACCAGTATCACACAAACTTGATCCACTTTCACATACCCTAGACCTTCAGTCACCTCCCAAAAGAACCACTCATGACCACATGAGGCTCTGGAGGGACACTGAGCTATAAGCCCTAGCACTCACTATGAGTATGTTCATATTTATTCGATCTTTTACGTCTAGCAGTATTTGTTTCATGATGTGAGCTTCTGCACCATTTGGTGCATATAGATTTACAAGTGTTATCTCTTCCTGTTTGATTGTTTCCTTAACTAGAATGCAGTGACCTTTCTTTCCTCTTCTGATGAGTTTTAACTTAAAGTTTACTTTGTCTTTCAGTAAAATTGCTATCCCTGCTTCCTTTTAGGGTCCTGTTAAATGAAACATTGTCTTCCATCCTTTGATTTTTAGTTTATGAATATCTCTTCGGATTAGATGAGTTTCTTGAATACAACAATTTTTTTTTTATTTTTTATTTTTTTGTCTTGAAACAGGGTCTTGCTATGCAGTTCAGGTTGGCCTTGAACTCACTTTGCAGCCTAGGCTGGTTTCGAACTCACAACAATCCTCCTGCCTCAGCCTCCCAAGTGCTGGAATTATAGGCATGCACCACCATTCCTGGCAATAAATTGTTATATTTTCTTTTTCAATGTGTTATGTTAAGTAATCTGTGATTTTTTATTTGGGAGTTGTGTTCATTAAAATTGAGTTATTATTAAATGATAATCTTTCTTTTCATTGCATCCTTTTTCTCTTAATGACTCATTATTTTATTTTTGTTAATATATCTTTCTTGCTTGTTGTACTTATTCCTTCAATCTGATTTTTCTGATTTTGTTGCTTTATTGTCATTGTGCACAATATTATTGAGTAATTTTGGAGTGTTGGTTTGGTTTTTGCATATCTCTTAAATTGTTCTTTTTCATGAGAAGTCCTTATTTTTCTACAAATTTTTGAAAGAAAGAAAGTTCTGCATGATATATTATTTTAGGTTTGAAGTTATTTGCTTTTCAGGCTTGAAATACTTCACCACAGCGTCTCCTGGCCTTTACAGTTTGTGTTGTGAAGGTTGCTGTAAGCCTAATGGGTTAACATTTATATTTGAGTTTTTGCTTTTCTCCAACAGCTTTTAAGATTCTTGCCTTTTCACTGAACATCTGGGATTTTGACCAAGATGTGTCTTTTGGATCTTCTTCTTTTCATTGTAGTTGGCATTCTATAGGACTTGCTTACCATATGTTGAAATCTTTCTGCATGCTGGGAAAGCTTTCTGTTATGATTTCTGTAAATAGATTTTTTTATTCCATGTGTGCTGCTTTCTAGTTTCTAATTCCAGTTAGCCTTAGGTTGGTATTAGTGTCATATAGTAGTTTTTGATTGAATTTTCTATTATCTTATCATCATTAAAGCTTCTCTGAGTAATTTGCTATGATTTACCATTTTGCGCTTGATTCCAGAAAACCTGTCTTTACAGTGGTCATTTATGCAACTTGCAAATTCTATACAATCTTTGGTTTCAGTGCTTTTGCATGATTTCTTGTGGGTTCTGTGTCACATATAAAAGTAAACACATTAGGATTACAGCAGATCACAACACAAACTTTAAGGATCAGGAGTACTTGGAGTGATTTATTTTAAACCCTAAAAGAAAACAACTCCCAACCTAGGGTTTAAGAGGTACTGATAAAGGGTGAAAGTATAAATTTAAGGTTAACACAGATAAGTTCTGTATGATTTGACCTGCTGGTTCTTCTGTAACCAGTAGCAATTCTCTCCTCACCATACAGTGACGGGGTCCAAAACATTTACTTTGAGCAGCTGAAGGGGTGAAGCCTAAAGGAGTGAGCACTATCTCTGGAAAGATCAAGCTATGAACAAATCAGTAGAAGGTAGAATCTAAAAAGATCTTTATATCAATTATAATTGGTCCTCACTCTAAATTCCTCAACAAGGTAAATATATAAATATGAGAGAGACAGAGACAGAATGAGAGAGAGAGAGGAAGTGAGAGAGAGAAATATACAGTAAAAGAAGCCAAGACATTCCAACACCTCTAAGCAGATCCAGGGCACACCAGTAGAGAGGAAGCCAATCACTATGCAATGGCGCTTTATGAATCATTATGTTAAAGAAGAGATAAGCAAACTTAGAGTTCAAACAGGATTTGACCCAAAGGTTTATGGAACTATCATCCAAACTGACCACCATGGATATGCAAGAAGCACATAAAAGTATGGAAATGTGGGTCAAAGCATGAACGATAAATTTACAAAAGATATAGACCCCCTGAAAAAAGAATCTGAACTAATTTCAAATACTTGAACAATGAACATGCATGCAATTTTCATGTTCCTACCACACCATAAAGCCGGAGGGTCCATAAAGCTCCCTTCTTTCCTGAGCCACAGACTGTTTGTGGGGACAATTTGCCCTCTGTCTGTAGTCTGTTTACTGGCCTGTAGTGAGGAGTGCTTATTTTGTAAAGCCTGCCTTCTTAATGCAGGCTATGCTCTGGGCATAGTTTACTGCCCCTTTTGGCCTCTGTCTGGCCATCTGACCAACTCTATCAATTTGAGAGAAGGATATCAATCTTCTGATGTCAAGTTGTCTTTCACTCTCTGCAATGTGCTTCCCTTTTGCTGGGCAGACCTCCATATTCTTGCTTCAAATATTTGTTTTCACTAATTTGTAGCCAGAACTTCTCTACCCGACCCTGTGCTGGACTTTTTCTTTGCACTCAAATCCTGAACTGACCCTGTCCCAAAAGTTTCATTTCAAGGCAGCAGAATCTGGTCCAGTCCTGAGCCTGGTGTAAGGACTCTTCCCATCCTCCCACCCCATCCCTGCTGTGTGATTGTGATCACTGTTCAGGATTTACTGCTAACTCAGCTTTTTCCAGTTTTTGCAGAAAAGATAGGGAAGAGCTCACACTGAACTAATCTGTCTCTTCCCCTCCCCTTTGTCTCCAGGAATTTGATCTGCAGTGGGTCCCTGTAACATTTGTCTTGTTTATCTTCTACCTGCCTGGGATGGGAAGGGTTCTCTTTTTTTGCCTACAGTGGGTGATGGCAAGGTTGTTGCAAGGATGCGGCTTTCTGGGTTATTCTCTTTTGGTGGGGCACCATGAGACAAAAAAACCAATATTGGAAGAGGCTGTTCCAGGAATCTGGCTTCTGTCATGCCAATTCATTCTCTCAGGTTATTTGGGATGCTCTTATGATGTCCACTATGGTGGGGCTCCTTCCATTTTTCACTGATCCAGATATTTCTTTGATCTACATGTCATCTTTCAGGTTAATTTTCCACTTCAGGATGTGAGTACCTCCCCTATTTCAGAGTACATGTATTTTAGTGAATAATCTCTGAGAATTTCTGAAAGAATTACTCCTCTAGTTAGACATGTTGGATCTCAGTAGCTCTGTGATAAGGAATTGGGTCTTCATTCATTCCTTATCAAGACTTCTGGACTGCTTAGTCAGGCAAGCCTATGCATTTTCTGGAAAATTTAAGAACTGACAATATTTTTTTGAGTAAGAAAAAATATTTCACCTTATTGCACAAGACATTATTTGTCTTTGACATAGGAGAACTATCACATTATACATAAAACTGACTAGAAACTTTCTAAAGTTAAATGCTAAAATGCATATGATTCTTAAAGTACTTCTTTATTTCTTGGATAACATGGAACATTGCTAAGTGTGGAAAAGACACCCAACCAGTTAATATTAATCATGTTTGTCAGGCATTGTGGTACACATATGTAATAGGAGCACTTGGAAGGCTGTGAAGCAGGAGGATCTCCATGAGCTCAAGGTCAGCTCAAACTAAATGGTGAGACCCTATCTCAAAAAATAAAGTATAAGATATGTTGTTACATGACATTTGCCAATTTTTTATTTTATTTTTAAAATTTATTTATTATTACTTTTTTATTTTAAAGAGAATAAAAGCATGAAAAAGATACAGAATTTCAAAACAAGAAGTTAGGAAATTAAAAATGATTATTGCATTGCATATTGTGAAAAAATCCTCAATTAAATGTTAGTTTACAGAATGCAGCAAATCATCAAGTAGATTATTTACCATGACCAAGTGGTATTTATCCCAGAAATGCAGGGATGGTTCAACATTCATAAATCAATAAATGCAACACTGTATCAACAGAGCTAAAGACAAAAATCACATTATCATCTCGCTAGATACAGATAAAGGTTTCTAAAATGTCTGACACTCATTCATGATTAAAAATCCTACACGAAATAGGAATAGATGGCCTTTACCTCAATTTGATAAAATCCACCTATGACAGAAAAACAACCAACAACATACTAAATGAACAAAAACTGAAAGCTTTCACTCTATCATCAGGAACAAGACAAAGATGTCCACTGTCACCACTCCTATTTAACGTAGCTCTGGAAACATTAGCTAGAGCAATTAGACAAGAGAGAAATAAAAGGAATAAGGATAAGAAAGGAAAAAGTGAAATTATCATTATTTACAGAGGACAAGATACCCTACATAAAGACCCCAAAAGCTTTACTAAAAGACTCATAGATTTAATAAACAAATTGAGTAGCATAGCAGAATATAAAGTTATGTGTCATTATTAAGCCTCAGAACTGATAGACTGCGATTGAATCCTTACAAAAGTTCTTAGTAAACAGTATCAGTGATAATGTGTGAGAAGAAATTTTGAAACAAGTTGCAAGGAAGGTTGATATTCAGTTGTGCATAACTGATAAAGTAGGCCCTTTTGGTTAGAGGTGTAACATATATTAGAAATAGATTATAAGTTATTTAATGAATATAAAATGAATTATAAATAAGTAGAATTTATAGATGAAGAAACCCTCACAACCATTATCTGAAAAGATTACCCATCTCTGAGATGGTAGAAGCTGCTTCATATTTATATTTTTATAATGATACTGAAAACTATTGGGACATGTTTTAGAAGTATAGTCCAAAGGACACATAAAAAACTGTGACAAGGAAATAACAAATTGCAAACCTTAAGGTATTTTTTTTAAACCAGTGGAGGCTGAAATGACCTATCCTCCATGTGATTTTTATCAAGGTTTAACACTGAAGTATCTGAATTATTATTGTTAAGTTAATGTTATTTCTGCCTAAGTAATAGTAACTCAGTCATGGGTGCACTCTCATGACTCCCTTCATCTCTAAATTTAATTTTCATCTTCTCTGTGAAACAGATTCCTTTCCCACACCATAACAATGTATAAAGAAGGTGTTCCTTTGTATCAGGAAAGAGAAATTGATCATATGTGGAAGAAACAGAAGTTCTTTACCTGGGTAAGGAAAATTCTTTATGGGAGAGAATGAAGACACGCACAGAGCCGATTAAAACAGTGACTGAAAGATTAGATTCCTATTCAGAGCCTTCAAATTCTGCCTCAAATTTATCCACTTATCTTTCTTTGTTCTGAATCAGAGGCAGCAAAACAACGCATATCTAAGAATCATATATTAAGAAATTTTGTCTGAAAAAAATTGAAGAAAGCTAATTTATGTTGCAATGCTTTGGGAAGTTTGCCACTGAATAAATTGTATTTATGTACATACAAAATTAATTTAAGTACCAATTAATTGCATGTTCCCAGAAGTCTACACCAGTTTCCTTTGTATTTGTGTTAATTTCACAGGTGGCTTGAAAATGACATTTCAGATTATATACAAATCTAAGACTGGGAATCAAAATGAAGCATGATCTGTATTGAAGATCCTTCCGAACAAGCTGAAATTTTCATGGCTGTCATTTATTTTCAGTGACTCGGTGTCCTGGTGACCCTATCAATATGTGACGTTCACTTAGTTATGTGCATCCAGTAGCTGCTTCACTGGAAGCATGAAAATTTGCCACCAATAAATAAATAAATAAACGAAACTCTTTTAACTTCAGGGACAGTTTGAATACCTGAACCATTTAAAAATTCTTATCTTTGTCATTGTATGGCAAGACCTAAATAAGAATACAGTGTCAGCTTGCTAAACCCTGATTGACTTATCTTTCATTATATCTGCTTTTCTTCTTAGAAGGCCTACCTTGTTTGATAACATTCTCACCAATTACAGCACTCTTCTGTACTAATGCGTTGTTTCCAGAAGGCTCCTGTGAAAATGCAAATATGCCATCTGGCAAGCCCTTACCTCATTAGCTCACGCCATCACAGCAGCACATATTATGTATCATATTAGGTATGGAAGAGGCACTGAGCTGATGAGCTCTGACTAAGAGAAGATGGCTGGACAACTCCCCAGCAGAGGGTGTTTGGGCTATCGCCTTAGCACAAGAGCACAGAGAGAGGAGAGGAAGGTGTGAGGTGGAGAGAACTGAAAATAATACGCCCAAGGTTGGTAGTGAATCCAACCTCTGGCTGTGATGGCTTCACAGAGACACAGACTGTCAGAGCTGGAGGAGAATTTGAAAATACATGATCAAACGCCTATATCCTAAAAACGAGTACTCTGAAGTTGCAAATAGCAAAATCACTCCTCTGAGTGTCCTCAGCTAGATTCTTATCACTACTTCTTGGAACTCAGAGGACCAGCACAATGTCCTAGCATTTCACAGCACATAAAGCTGAGTCTTTATTCATGCACATTTTCCTATGCTTACTTAGAGGATTTTATTTTGCTCCTCTACATTGAAGTACATTATATTTTCTTTGTGTTTTCCCATAGCAACAAACAGAATTAAGGTTGTCCCTGTTCCAGTCACCGATCCTCAGTAATTGCTGTTCAGTTTTCCGGCAGAAGTACAGTTTGGATAAGAATTTAGAGGTGCTCAGTGTCCAGGCAAACCCGCCCCTGCCTACCTGGGTTTATGCTGAATCATTTAGCAAAATTTCCCTGGATTCATACTTCCAAATCCAAGTCCAAACATAGAGAAAAAGCCTGTGCTCTATCCACAGCTTCATTCTGGTTTTTTATTTTTTTAATTTAAAGAGAAAAAAACAAATTAACAATAAAGATAACAAAACAACACAAAAACAGTAAAAATGACATAGGATTTCAAAACAGGATGACAGGAATTAATGATGGTTGTCACATTACATATTGTTATCTTCAGCAAAGTTGTTCAGCTTCTTCCAATTTCTTTTTTGTTTTGTGTTTTTTTTTCCAGTACCAGGAATCGAATTCATGACCTTGCACTTGCCAGGCAGGGGCTTCTTTCAATTTCTAATAGCTACACTACTGGGGATGAGAAACGGGAGCTGAGCTGTTTCCCGACGTTACTTCCCAGAGTTCTGTTTTGAAGGAGCGGCTTTATTTTGCATGTTCATAACAGATATTTTCTACTTCTATTAAGTAGAAGCAGTGCATTTACACCTGAAGAAATAGTATGGTTTGGTTTTATAGACAGGGTGCTAGAGTTTTCCACTGCGATTAAAGCTCTGTCCTCAGCACGCCAGCGCTGGGAGGAGGAGCAATCTTTAGGAGATGCTGCAGGGGGAGGTGCTTAGATCACTGCATGTGGTATTTCTCCTGTGACTCCACTTTACTTTTTGTGGGACTGCTTCCTTTCTCCTGAGAACACAGGTATAAAAAGAGGAAGCCTCCCCCTCTCCCATTCTCTGTTCCTTGCTTCAGGTGCAATCACTTCTCACTTCTTCAGGTGCTTCTGTCACTGCTTTTGGTCATACGATGCAGTAGTAAATTGAGCTAGCGCCAGACCCATACCTTTGGATCCAGCGAACTGTATGCTAAATAATCCTCGTCTCCATAAGTAGCCTGTGGTGGGTACGTTACTCTAAGGATTGGAAACTGAAAAATAGGTGGGGATAGATGAGATTTTTTTCCAGGGAGTACCTGGGAATACTCTGAGATGCTTAACTCTAACAAGTACATGTTCAGAAATTTCCTCAAAAGCCCTAATTTCAAAAATGCAGGTTCATTACTCGCACTTGATTTAAAATTAACCACTTTTTCTGATAATAAAAGTAACATACTCTTCTGTGGAAAATAGAAACACTAAGGAAAAGGTTGAAAAAGACAAACAACAACCTCCTCCATTATGATTGCGTTATACCCAAGTATATTCTACACTTCACGCTATTTTTCTGTACAGCACTGTCAGTCGTGAATTCAGAAGCTAAGCTATCTTCTTCTGAAGTTTCCTCAAGGAAGCTTCAGATGACATTTCCTAAAATTCTTTCCCCTTCATTAATCCAGGTTAGAGTTTTGTTAAATGCGAAGCACCAGCACGAGATTTTAACAGTAGAGAAAAATGTGAAGCCATTATTATCTGGGGAAAGTGAAGGTAACTTAGGAACATATATGAGGGTGAAAATGACTTTCCCAGTGGGTGCTGAAGGACTACACACTCGGCTGCTGTTGATGGCGAGAATTTGTTAGACCTTCTCAGAGATTGTGGAGAATGGCAACCGTTCTTCGTAAATAAGCTAAACCCTAAAATGACATCAAACCCTTAACACCTGGGATAACTTAAGTCTTCTGCTTCCTTGGCAGGCTTTAGTATGTAGTTTTCTTTTTTGTACTTCTGTACATATACATTTATAAAATTCTGTTGTTATTGATTATTATACTAAATGCACTCTTCTATACAATACTTCAATGGTTGTTGCTTTTATGTGTTCAATCATTTCAGAGCTTTTACTTATTCTCCAATACTTGACACAGGATTCTTTCATTTTCAAAGGTAAGCAGCAATAATACTGATGTTCACAGAAGCTAGCATAATTTTTGTCTATACTTCTCATTTTTTCCTGAAGATATAGCCACAGAATTTTTTTCCAGGTTAAAAAAATGAATTACTACTTATGAAGATCATTGTACCACCATGCACAAATTAAATTATCATTATCAATATTTGGTAGCTTTTATTCTTCTGGGGGATCATTAATATTGAATAATATGCCCACTCTTCTCAGATCATGTGATCTTGTATGTACTTTGACAACTATATCCAATACCGTATGTCTTCTACTTTGCAGTGTAGACATTTGATATGTATGTAATGTTAAAATAATAGAAAAATTGGCAGGGTCTTTGGTGAATAAAATGTATTTTTCAAGCTACAAAACATTCATTTTGCACCCTTGAATTCCAAAAAGCAATCAAAAAGTATTGTCTCAGAAAGTGAAATTCTTCTATTAAGTATTCCTGTTCTCTAGTTTGTTGATTAATGACTCTCCAATTGCCAGGACAATTGACAAATTTGAAGAAGCCTGTTCTTTGGTGCTTTATAAGAAGCATAGAGGGGCTGGGGATTTAGCTCAGTGGCACAGCGCCTGCCTGGCAAGCTCAAGGTCATAAGTTCGATTCCCGGTACCAGAAAAAAAAAAAAAAAAGAAAAAGAAGCACAGAGCACCAGAAGCAAAAGTAGCCAGTACGGTATTATTATAATGGTATATACTCTCCCTGTAGGTTATAAGATATGTCTGGTTTAAGTAGCCCATATAGATTTTAAGTAAAATGTTCAGCCTTTCAGTCTTTTGAGAAGTAGTCTGAGACCTTGAGCAGTAGTCTGGCACTCTCAAAGTGAAAATCTGCTTGATTTTTCCTTTGGCTCTGGCCCGTTGCCTGAGAGCATATAAGAGATCAATGCCCTGAAAATGTGAAGGTTTGTTGTGCTGAATCAAAAGGTTTAAAGCAAAGAAGAAATGAAGACAGCTAAAAGGCACTGTGGGGAGAGAAGGCGCCCTTTACAGATGTCTTAAAGAGAGTTTCAAACAAATGCTGGAATTCACTTAAGAAAAAAATAACAAAAACATACAAATCTATAATAAAATCAGTTTGCCATTCAATGCCAAGGATGCAAATTTTGAAATCTAAGTAAGTTGAATGTAGAATCACAAATACTGAAAGGACAATGCAACAGCTATATATTTCTCAGTTGTGAAATTCTTTCTTAAATATTTCACACAAAATTTTTGACATTATTTAGGTATTATAATCATAAAATATTTTGTATAAAATCTCAAAATAATGCACTAAATGTTCATCAAATGTACATCAAGCAAAATTGTATTCTGGTCAATTTGTACCTAACCATTATTTTTTCCTGTTTTTCCCTTGATGTTGATCTTACATACTTTACTCTGAATCAAAACTCTGAATATTACAGTCAAGTTTTGGGTTAAGTGCTCATAATTTCCCATACAGGTAAAGCTATAAATTATAATTTATAGCCTCCCATACCCACTATTGAGGAGGAGCTGTGACAGAATATAAGCAAAATGCAATATTTGAGCAATATAGTGCAAAAACTCTTAAATTAGCTGCTTTCTCTCTGTGCACATTCCTTTATATAGCTTTAATTTATCTGACTTTAATCTCAGGTCTTCTGTGTTTTGTATAAAATAAATTTTATTTTCTGTGAACCATCTGAGCTATAGGCTGCTTTCCAGCTAAGAAACTTTTGAATTTTTACTTTAGCAAAAGAGTTCCATAGATCCTGTAATTCAGTCATATTTTGTAAAGAACAACTCACTTCAAACCAAAATTTAAAAAATATACATGGCTGGGTGTGGTGGTGCACACCTGTAATCCCAGCACTCAGGAGGCTGAGGCAAGAGGATTGCTGCGAGTTTGAGGCTAGCCTGGGCTACAAAGTGAGTTGAAGGCCAGCCTGAACTGCATAGTGAGACCCTGTCTCAAAAAGGCACAAAGAAAAGGAAAGCAAACAACAAAAGAAAAGTAAAAGAACAGAAAA
>NW_004955472.1:9542933-9577367 GCF_000276665.1 Chinchilla lanigera | reverse complement strand
TATATATATATATATATATATATCCACACACAGACAGATATACATCGCTACCTAGAACAAGCTATGATATGTTGAGGGCTCATTGCAGAATGGAAATTCAAACTCTCCCACTCAGTAATTATAAACCTGGGTGCTTCTCAGTGTGGGGTCTTACATAATTTCACAGTTTGCACAGTAGGGAGCCGACACTGCCTTTACTAATGGAAGAATAATCAAAATTGAAAATGAAATTAGAAATCTCTAAATATGAAGGAGAAAATTTAGGTAAAATTGATGTTAAAATTTGCTTCTCTGCTCCATTCAGCTAAATACTCTGTGTTTTCATACCTATCAGCCAAAGTCAGTGGTTTTGCCGGTAGGTCCTATTAGATGCTATAGCATAGGATTTTTCAACCATAGAAATAATGGATGTGGATGGTATGATTCTTTTTTGTAGTTGCTGAGGGCTGCACTTTGCACCGTGACATGTTTAGCAAGATCTCTGTCCTCTGTCTAGAAGCACCACTCTGCACCTTTCAGACAACCAAAGTCATATTGATCAAAAATGTCTATAGACAAGTACCAAATATTCCATGTGCAGCAAACTTGCTGAACCACTCTTAATTTCATATAATTTTTTACTTTTCTTATAAATATTTTACAGATATAAAAATGTGGGGGAAATAGCATGGTAAAACCTCATATACCCCTCCCAGCCTCGAGAGTGATCAATGCTTAGCTCCTATTAGAAGAACTATTCTAGAAAAAAACTTCCTTTTTAGGTTTCTGATTTAAGAGAATCGATGAGTGTTGGTTAAAATTTCAGATTCTCCAGAGTTCTACTTTAAAGATTCTGATAGTGGAGATCTTGAATGGTGCCCAGGAGTATTATTTAACATAGTCTACAGGTGATTCTAATATGAATACTATAACTTCAGACCTGGAAAAATACTGATGTGTAGATGAATCGATGCAAACAGACCTCTATCATTCGATGAGTAGAGCTTAATGTTGCTTTCATGCTATTGTCATATTTAGTTAGCACAACACACACATATGGTCTGTAGATTAATGTTCAAGACTCCAGTTCAATTTGCTTTTTAGACAGAGCTACAATCTGTTTTGCAATTAGGTAATCACCCATCTGGCAGAGGGAAAATGCAACAGGTAAAGATTTTTCCTTGTCAGCAAGACTGAGTGAAATAATGATCAACTAATGAAAGTACTACAGGACTGAACGTTTGCAATTGCTTCAGGATAAATTGGAATGGATAGGCCAATTGAAATAGTCCCTCACATCAGATTACTAATGGGACCCCTGTACTTTCTAAGTTTAATTAGTTAAATATTTTTTGATCATAAACAAGGTCAAATTTCTGAAGGCAAACTCAATAAATTTATCCAATTACTGAGTATAATGCTAGGATTTTAGAAACTAAATTAATTTCCATGTGATTAACACAGTTTTCCACTTTGCATCCAGATGCTTTGGATTTTGTAGTAAGGCATGTTTAAAGGTTAATAAACAACAAAAGCTTTAGTTGAGTATCTTCCCTAAGTTTTCTGTGGATCCAGAAGTCTCACTGTATATTTTTTTCCTCACAGATTCTGTCCTCTTGTTCTTCCTTCTCACCCGACTTTCCCAAACGTCCTCATTCAGTAAGGACATATCAAATCTGATGAATCTCAACTAATGAATAAGTCAGTACCAACAACTGTAGTGTTAATTTTAGTTTTTTATTTCTTATTTCCTTATAGGTATTGATCAACCAGTCCTAGACCTACTCATATTTAGCTATGGCTAGAGTCTCCAGAGATAGTACAGTCTTTTGTGGCTTTTATACTAGCAAAGCTGTGAGATGCTTTGTACTGCTTTAAGTTGCTAGATTTGAATGGTCACATGGAACTAGCACGGATAGGCCTAGTAGATGTAGGTTACTTCTATAATAAATATGTGGCTGTGTCTTTAGAATAGTAGTAGGCAGACAGTGAAACAGTTTTGAGCCGCATGATAGAAAATGTGTGCACTGACTACTACTTCCTTCAGTGGAGGCCAGTGTGTAAAGGAGGAGCACCGGAGAAGGCCTGTTACAGTAGAAGGACACATGTAGTATCACAAACAAAACATTAGCAGAAACATGAACATTAAAGTACTTTTGGTGAGATCTCCAAAGGATATGAGACAATCGTTGTACAATGGCAGAAAAGTTATTTGAATTGTGTTTTGTAGTTCTGTAGAAGTCACAATTTATTAAACAGTAATCTTAGCTTTATAGCTGAGGAGATTTTTAAGCAAAGTGTGAAAGATGCAGATTGGTATGTCCTTGTTAATCATAGTAAAACGATTAAGGAGATAAAATAGAGGAAACACTAGGAAAGAAGGACTAGGGCTTGATGTTGTGGGAAATTCTCAGCTTATTCTGACTGTAAATAATACTAAGTCAAGACTCATTGGTGGGAAAGTATGCTCTGTAAATAAACTTAATAGTGTAGCTGAACTACTTAGATCAGGACTCTGAAGTATAAAATGTTCACTGTTCTTTCACATAGAAGGAGTTTTGTAGAGAAAAACAGTGTCACTCAGGGATCTACTCAATCATTTTAGCACAAATTAGAAATAGACATGGGGTTTCCCAGGTAAGATGTTCTACAATGGTGTGCTCAATATATAAATGTATTAACTGTATATTTAACATGAGTGTGCAATAGTTTTCTATGTATTTAACTTTATACTCCCTGAGAACTAATATTTAATCAATATGTAGAAAAGTTTCCAAGTTAGTAGAATTATCATATATATCATACCTAGTTTCCATAATTACAACCAGCTTAGTTTACCGTATTTCCCTTTATTTTCAAATAATGGCCATCCTTCATTTATAGGTTGTAATTAACATTTGTTTTCCCTTTTACATCTTCCATCCAAATCTGTATATTTTTAATTTCTTTTGTTCTTTCCTTTTTCCTTGTGTACTACCTGGAACTTTATTAAGATATTAAATAGAAGATATGAGAAGTGATACACTTGAATTGGTCGTAATTAATGGGGAATATATCCAGTTTCTTACTATTAAATATGCTGTTTATTTAGGTTTTTGGTAGTCGTTCTGTGCACATGGAAGTCTCTCATTGTACTTTAAAAGTTACTGCAAATGGATGTTGTATTTTGTCAAATGCTTTTACTTTAGAAATTGGCACAAGTAAATAATTATCTTTCTTTATCCTGTTGATACATTGGTTGCATTGTTTGAATTCTAAATGCTGAGCCAGGCTTGACTTCTTGGAATGAACTCCACTGATCATTCTTTTCGCTTTTATATTGTGTTGAGTTAGATTTTCTCTTTTGCAAAGAAGGTTGCATCCTTTTTTATAAAAGATGCCATTCTTCATTTTCTATTTCTTATGGTGTTTAGATGTGGTTTGTTATTATGTAATGCTAGTATCACTGAACAAGTGACAAAGTGTTTCTAGGTTACTCTTCTCCAGAAGAAATGATAAAGAATGGCTCTTTCATATTTATGTTTGGTACAATTTAAAAGACTGCTCTTTGAATTTTTAAAATCTTAGACTCAATTTTTAAAACATTAAAACTATTTAGGTTATCTATACCTTCATCAGTAAGTTTTGATAGGTTGAGTATTTAATGAATTTATTTTTAATTTATGTCTCAGGCTTAATATTATTTTTCTAATTTACTATGGTGGGAATTTAAGTTATTTATTTTAGATACAATTTAGCATTATTTCTTCCTTAGCATGGCTTTTCCTGCATGCTACTGATTCTGATAATTTATGTATTCATTTTAACTTAGTTCAAACTGTGTGTAAATTTCTTCAAAATTCCTTTTTTGTGTTATTTAGGCATTATCTTCTTCATTGCCACATATTTGAGAATTTTTCAGCTATCTTTATGCTACTGATTTGTAATTAAATTCATTGTGGCATTATCATATACTTTATGCGATTTTTTTGAAAAATTCTGAAAGTATGTTTTATGGCCCTAGATTTGGTCTATTTTGTAAAAATGTCTTTGGGGGTTAAGAATAATAACATTTTCTACCATACGTAGTTTGTATGACTATGGGCAAAAACTAACTTAGAAATTTTCTAAAAATTGCCATTCCTTTGCAAGTCTAGATTTTATTTGATAATATTAGTGGTGAGCAGTAAGTCCAAAAGAATTCTCTGTCCTGCATCACCGTGTAACCTCTAGGTGGGATTGTTGGGTAGTGTTTTATAGCAACTGAAGGAGTAGGCTATGTTTTAATGGTTTTTCTCTTGCTGCCTAGAACAAGAACTCTTTGGGCTCTTCTAAGCAATTTTTTTCATTATAGTAATATTATTATTAATTATAATAATAATAATAATTATTATTTTTATTACTTCGGTTTGAATACAGGGCTCGGTACAGGCTAAGTGAGCATTCTATCTCTGGCTATACCCTTACTTCTTAAGTCTGAACACGCTTCTGTCACAGTAGTCCGGAAAGAGGACTTGTATTAAAAGAGTCTGGAAATACGCCAATGAGTTTGGCCATAGTCAAATGGCTTTGGTAATAGACAGCTGAGGGTGGGAGTTCAGGTCACTGTCCCGGACCAGAAATGAGTTGAAGTGGGTCCAAACTCCAACCATTGACTAATACTTAGCTTAATGGTTGCTTTTTTTTTTCCACATAAAATCTTTCTACTGAAAAAGAATTTGGGATTTTTTTAATTGTTATTTCATTAAGTGTGTGCAAAGACTTACTAAAAATATAATATGTGAAAAACCAGGTTTGTAGACAGAGTAGCCTTTTCTAAAAATTTATATTATGTAAATATGATAATGTTCTGTTAAGGTTAAATAATCCTTTTTCTCTTTTTTATTTTTTTCCGGTACCAGAAATCAAACTCACAACCTTGGGCTTGCCGGGCAGGTGCTGTGCCGCTGAGCTAAATCCCCAGCCCCCTTTTCTCTTTTTTAATGTAAAAATTGATTAAGTAGCCCTTAGGGGCACTCCTTTTGTAGACTATTTATAAGAATTACTTTATAAGTTATTTTTTCATTTCAATTCCTCACAAATGCCAATGCTCCTAACACTTAAATAGCACTAGGCATTTCTTAAACCACAGTTTGAAAGAAGAAAAAGTGTTAAAATTTAATAAATTATACCTATTTAGCATTTCTATTATCACTCACAGAGTGCAATGTTTGCTGTTTCTTTTCTGTACAGCAAAAGGGAAGTCAATCCAGCTTCTCAAGTTGGATTTCCTTTTGAGGATTAATCAATGAAGTATTCCCGAAATATCACTTTCCTCATCTCTTGATGCCTTGAATGAATCATAGCTTCATACAGGAAGCATCAGGACACTTTACTAATGGGATCAAATGACTAAATGGTTGATGCAACCCTAACATTTCATCTAACTGAATTTAAAATTTGTTATGCTTTATCTAGAACATAGTTTCCCAAATGTCACTATTTGAACTATCATTTGCCTTTTCCCGTCTCCGATTCTCTGTACTATGTCTGGGAGAAGAACTCCTAGGTCTGTAATTCTGTTTTCTATCCTACCCTCAATATTTCTTGAGGTTATAATTGAAATTTAAGAATGACAATAATGTAGTGATAGGCAAGATCAAGCCTTGTGAATGATTTAATTCTGCTGAGTAAAAGTTATCAAGTGAATCAGCAAATTATATTATCACTGCTTCTGAGGTGTGCCATGTCATAATTTGAAAAAGACAAAAAGTAGACCTGCCAAGCTCCATGCTGCATGAGCGTGTCTCAGGAAAAACAGCAATATGCTCTCTGGGTCAGTGCTAGTCTCTGAAATAACAACTATAGTCATATACTGGAATGGAGTGGCATTTATTTTTGAAAGTCCTTTTTAACAATGTAAATTTGTTATGAAATTTTTGAATAAATATATGCATAAAATATCAAAAATGTAACAGTTTTCAGATCCCTCATTCCTACACGTAATTTCCTTTATGGTTTTACCAGGTAGGTAAAAACTGGTCTCTTTTCCTGAGGCTTGTCAATTTGTTTGTTGGGGCTTGCCAGTTAATCAGGTATTAGTGATGAGAAATATGAAAGGTATTATTGAATTTGGCATATACAATTTGTAATATCTGAAAAACAAGACTAGAATTGCCTTCTTACTTTTTTCTAAATGCGTAACACACACATGCACACCTATACTTCTTATTTGAAGATGCAATCTAATTGAGATGTATGAAATATTTGTCTGAAGAGTTATAGCATATTTAACCCCTACAGTTAATGATTTTTCAAAGTGCCTTTGAAAGCAGAAGATATTCAGTTAATAAGCTCTTATAGATACTTAGCTTATGAGATGCAGATTTAGTGGAATTTACCTTTTTTCTTTTCCTTCTCATCCACAGGTATATCTGATATTAAGTGATATTACTAGATCTGTTTCCTAAATAAGACTAAATAGAATTGTAAAGAGCATAATATTGAAGGTAATAATTATAGTGTTGTTTGTTTCTACCATAGACCCTATCCCAAAGTCAGTCATTACATACAACTTTTATAATGTGTAGATTAATATGGTGATATTTCTTTCTTTTTTTTTTCTTGGTATGGGGCATTGAACTCAGGACCTTGCACTTGCCAGGCAGGAGCTTATGCCACTGAGCTAAATCCCTGGCCCCTAGTATCTTGATATTTCTGCAAAGAATTTTCTCATCTGATATGAATGATATGTAGTGATTGAGGATCCCTTTCTTTTACCAGATTACAGATAAAAGTTTCAAGTCACCATAAAAAAAATACATAAAAGAAAAGCAAAGGCAGGTTTTACAAGGTACTTCCTAAAATGCTTTGCCACAGAAAATTATTTTGAGTAACATGAGAGCAGATATGAGTGAAAATAACTTCATCTGGAAACAAGTCATATAGCAATTGTAATGAGGTAGTTCTTCAGAAAGCACATGCTTTATATTTCATTTAAAGTCTCAGTAACAAAGTTAACTTTGGTGCATACAAAGAAACTATATTTGTGTAATGTCACTGAATTTAGAGAAAAATACACAAAATTATCCATGGATAAGGTGTTTGTATTGGTGATAATAATAGCTAAATTTAATGGTAATCACTATATCTTTCCAATCCACTGTTGTAAAGTTTGCTCATTTGATTCTTAGCAAGGCTTGTGCAATTTGTTGGACATCTTGTTTCCTTCTTCTCCAAGTGAATACTAGAGTTGCCTTTTACTTTTAATAACATTGTGCTGAGGTAGAAAACCATATACAATTGTTTCCTTTTCACAATGTCTAATATTTTTTCTTAGGGCCATGTTGCTCTGCTAATATCTCGGCTTCTGTCCCTAGGTAGACCTGCCATGACTCAGACCATACAAGTAGACACTCCAAGCTAATGAACTTCGTTATGATCTTGAAATCAAGTCATTGTCTTCCTCCATCTTTTTTGACACTCCCAGTTTCCTTTGTCAAAATACAGATTTTCTATTCATGATTCCTCCAATCTCCTATTTATTATGATTTGTTTCAACATTATCTTTATGAAAAAAAGCTCATTGAGTTGGTCTCCTAAACCCAGTTAAGTGTTTTCTTCTTTTATACGGTTGTACATTGGTACCAGGTAAATAGGTACCTGTTCGTGTCCTGTATACATGTTTGCCTATGTAAGTATATGAAATTTATTTGCATATTTTACTCTCCTAATACATTTTAAGGTTCCATAAGTAGTCAGTAAATCTTAGTTTTCATCTTAATCCTAGGACCATTGCTCTAATTTGTGGAAGGTAAACATCTATTGAATGTTTATTCAATTAGTAAATAAATTATTGAAATTAATGGGTATAATGCTTTTTGGCTATAATGCTTTTATGCAGGTAGTAAGTTGCTTCTTCCCATGAAATTTCATAAATCTTGGAAACAACCCAAATGCCCATCAACCAAGGAATGGATAAAAAAGATTTTTTAAATATAACACAGTACTCTGCAGCCATAAAGAAGAATAAACTTGAGACTTTAATAGGTAAATGGATACAACTCAAGACCATACTCATAAGTGAAATAAATCAGACCCACATATGTAAACATCATATTGTCTCACTAGTATGAGAAACTGAAAGATTAAATAAGTTTCAAAATGTACAGTAGATATTGTGAACAGGGAAAAATAAACAGTCAAAAGAAAAAAATTGGGATGGAGAAAGGGAAAAGGAAGCAAGATAACAGGAAAAAAATATATATATATGCACAAAATAGTTAAAATAGTTATGTAGTTTCTCTTATTGCATTGAAAAGGAAGGTTTGTGTTAATATTGTTAGAACAATATTTCTTGCATATATCTTGTACTCTGAATAACTAGTATGAAAATGACAATATGCAATGTATTATTATTACTCTTCTGCTAGCCTGTTTTGAAACTTTTTTATTGTTATTTTGATTTTTTCTCTTTAAAGTAAAAAATAAATGAGTATGCAATTGAAATATATGATGTATATTTAAATTTTAAAAACCACTACAGTAAAAATAACATTGCCACTATTTCCCTTCAAAACACTTCCCTGGGCTTCAAACACACTTATTTCATTTCCTTTGATGCTTTCTGAAGTAACTGTGGAAGTTCCTCTCCATGCATGTCTCCTCCTGCACGTCCCTGGCTGCCTCAGTGTCTGCAATTGATTCAAAACGTTACCTTTGCTGCTCACCTTGACTTTGGAGTTTAAGCCAGCAGTGTAAGACCTTAAGAGTATAATATATAAAATACTTATATTGATAATTAATGGGTCTAAAGTTTCAGCTAGACAGAATTAAAAAATATATTATATTTTATTTATACACAAATAAACAGGGATGGTGTTTTGTGATTTCAAGTTTCAAGGAGTTATTTAGCCAAAGTCTGGCTTCCGGAGATGCTGTATCTATTTCTGCATTATTGCATGTTTCTTCTCAGAATATCTGCTGCTGGTCATCGGAGTAGTCACTTGACTTGCCACCACAAAACGCTGCAAGCTCTCATCAGAGACATGACCCAGTCCTAAATTTTTCATGTGTGATGTTCAGCACCCACATTTCTAACCTCATATTTACAACAGAGCAAACAATTTTAATGAGGTTTGGAACATTTCCAATCTATCTTTCACTTGGAGTTTGTATAGAGTTTATACTGTTAACTCAGTGTCAGCATAAAAAAGCTTTGTGACTTTTCAAAACCAGTTTTGACTACGGATAATAATATTTTGCCATATCCTGAGAAATATATTAGAATGAAATACAATTTCTATTCTTATATTCCTTCCTAGCTCTTCAAATGTTTTTGAAGTCTGCTGACAGGTGATTAGTCAAACTGAGCACCAACTGTTCCAACTGTTTAATCTAAACGATAAGTGATTACTTTGTTTGGAATACATTTTAAATAAATACTTGAGTAATTTCCTGAGATGCACATTATAACATTGTAATATGTACTCTCAGCCCATGTATAGAGATAGGTGTGTGGGGCTGGGGATTTAGCTCAGCGGCACAGTGCCTGCCTGGCAAGCGCAAGGTCGTGAGTTCAATTCCTGGTACTGGAGAAAAACAAACAAACAAACAAAAAAAAGTGTGTATATGTGTGGATACATGTATGTACAAACACATATGCACACATTCACAATTTTGATTCTCCCACATACATGCCCCATTAAAATTATGAATTATTGGTAACAATAAATGTGCTATAATTTGTCGATATTTGCTATATTAAAACTAACTTTTGTGTAAAAATATATGATTATTAATAAATTTTGAATCACATGTTTTGAAGGAGACAAAGGTAAATTCACATGTTCAAAAGAGGATAAAGCTACTGTTTCAAAACAGCTATGGCCCTTGCCTGGCAAGCACAAGATCCTGAGTTCAATTCCTGGTACCACAAAACAAAATTAAAACCACAACCCCCCCAAAAAACAGCTATGAATCTTTGTACCCTCAGGCGTTCCGATGGTGAGGTTCTACTACTTTGTGTATTACTTTACAGCTGCCCTCATGAATGTGCACGTTTTCCTTGATCGAGGCCTTGGGGTTTTCTCCATGCTCTCAAATATATTTATAAGCCCCAAATCCTAGAAACAAAAGCTCCAATCTTTAAAAAGTTTTCCCAAAGAATTACAAACGAGGTACACACACACACACACACATACACACACACACTCACAACCCTGCATTCGGTGTTTATCACAGTGTTATTAATACTTGCATACATTTGGAAGCAACCATGGTGTCCTTCAGCAGGTGCATGGGTAAGGAAACTGTGGTGTATTCAGACAGTGGTATATTATTCAATGTTAAAAACAAATAAGCTATTGAGCCAAGAAAGACATGTGCAATGAAAAAATAACCATTTCATTAAAATTATAGTAATAATGTCATTGCCTGTGTTCCTCCCTCTGCACACCCTCCCCACTTCAAACCCATCTCGTCGCTCTTGGCACTTCCTAAGACAGCTCTGGAAGCCTCTTTCACAGGTATCTTTGCATGGACTTCTTTGGCTGCCTCAGTGTCGTGAATGGATTGAAAATGTTAACCTTTCCTGGTCATTGTGACTTTGCGGTTTAAGCCAGTAGTGTAAGCCTTAATTTTAGGAATGATCATCTAATGCACTATTATTAATGCACAGTCCTGGAGCAGTGACAGGACATGATCAAAAAACACAGCGAATGTGGAAATGTTAAATATTAATTACAGCAACATACATATTGCCATTAATTCTTCCCCACATATTTCTTGCTCCGTTTTGATCTTTTCGTTCTTGTAATTCTGAAGCAGTTCTGGAAGTCCTCTTCTGTGAACGTCTTTAATTGCTTTCTTCTGGCAGCCTCGTAGTTCTGACTCTAAATCGTTACCTTTCATGGTCACGTTGACTTTGGGGAAGAGCCAGAGGTTGTGCAGAGCCAGTTGGGTGAGTAAGGTGGACGAAGATGTACTAATATTTTTACACACCTGGCTTCCTGTGGGGCGGTACTCTGCTGTGGCATGTGTTGTGCTTGTATCACATCTCATAAAGACACTCACAAGGAGAACTGCTAGGACGGCTTCAGAAAGTAGCAGGCACAATGGGATAAGTGTATTCAAATGAGGGGAGTCTTCTGTGGAGGATTAATAACAATGTGTCTTCTACTGTAATATATTATTTACTGTGATGAATAATGTACTGTGGAGACAATGACTAATCAGTGATTGCCAGGAGTAAGGGATTAGGAAAAGATGGATACGAAAAACACAGGGTACATTTTTTTTGTTTTAAAAATTTAAAAAAAAAACAAAACAACAATGAAGACAAATTCAAAACAACACAAAAACGATACATGACCTCAAAACATAATGATAGGCATTAAGAATGGCTGCTACGTTATATACTGTTGTCCTCACCGGAGCTGCACCATCCCCCAGACATAAGGACGTTTTCTTTGCATTTTCCCACTGGCTTGCAGCACACAACACTTACACGGCTTGTGGAGAGCTAGTGCGCAGACACAACAGGTCTCAGTTCTTTTTTCATCCATCCCCCTCCATCTCTTCGTCCCTTTCCCAGTTGCAAAAGATCTAGCTCCCTATTTCCTATTAGCTATCTTTTATTTGTTCATTATTTATATTTTGTGTTTCTCATATAAGAGAAGCCATGTAATATTTAGGCTTGGTGTCTGATTCATTTCACTTAACCTCGTGATCGTAATACAGTGATACATGCATACCCACATTTATAGCAGCACAATTCAGAAAAGTTAAATCTTAGAAGGGGCCTATATGTCATCAACAGAAGAATGAATATGAAATGTGGTACTTATCTACAAAAGAGAATAAACTTGAATCCTATGTAGGAAAATGGATGTTCCCTGAGACCATATGTTAAGTGAAATAAATCGGACACAAAAGATTTTCAGGTCACTGAAACTCCTCTGCATATACATTGTATCTTTGCAACATTGTAATGGGGTTGCGTATTACCGTGGTTTGCTAGGGTTTAAGGGCATCACTCCAGAGCTCACAGCACTGCTTAGCACACTCTGTGGACGCTGGGCGCTGGTGGCGCCTCCGTATAGCTTCGTGGACTAAAGCCGGTGCGGTGCGGTGGCATGTCGACAGCGGGCGAGGTCGTATGTGTCAGCGTGTAATGAAGAAACCTCCATATCGTCCCGTACATTTTACTGTGAACCTCAAATTTCTCTAAAAAAAGTTTATTCATAACAATTTTTCATCTTATTCCATAACCTTGGTGAGTAATATAATTGGTGACTAAGTCAATCTGAAAAGTAATTTTCTACTGATGTTAAATGTCTCTAATCAGAATTGTCAGGCATGCCTTTTAGGGAGGGGGTGAAACCCTGCAAGATAAACCGTGTGGCAATTCTGAAATCATCCCCTAGCTAGACCAGTGCAAACCAGTGATGATATTTAAAGAAAAGAGTTTACAATATAGCAAAACTCAAGAGTCGGTCATTTTATTTATTTTTTTGTGGACCGGGAATCGAACTCGGAACCTTGCTTTTGCCAAGCAGGAGCTTGTGCTGCTGGGATATATCCCCGGCATTTTAAAATGTATTTTAGAAGTATTATTTTAAGATATTTATCATAGAGGCAAACTTTATTTTGACATGAGATTTTATTATTCCGGTTATGGGAGGCCTTTGTCTTGACTGGGTGTCTTACACCCTTACTGTAATCATGTTACTTTCATCATACTTATATATTATAAAGTATACATTCTCTATCTCATTTGTTTGCCTTATAGACACATGGATTTTATTTTTTTACTGATACTAGTGGTTATGATCTGAACCTATTTAGCACACATTTTTGCAAGTTTTCTAATTTGTCTGTGTATGTTAACCTGCTATCCCTGGAATCGCCAATTCTTACGAGATCCAAGAGAACACAGTAACAGTTGTGATGCTGAGAGGAGAGAGGCGTTATACACCGTAGGATACGATCTGAGTACAGGAGAGAGCGTGAAATGTGGAGAGGGCTCAGTGGGTCTTCCCAGCTATGCGGCGCGAAGGATCTCTCTTCTGTGAGGGTCCATGTTCACGGTGCTAAACAATATTCCACAAAATAGAAGAGAAAGGAAAATGCGACAATATATTTGAACAAAGCTCACATATTTCACATTCCTGAAAGTAACTGCTCAAAAGGAAAGAACAACTGAGGTGGGGGAAAGGCAAAAGAAGGAATATGTGTCTGTCTATTTATCTATCTATCTATGTATCATCTATCTGTCTATCTATCATTGTATGCATATATATATATATATATATATGGTAGCTAAGGTAATTGTACTACTAATTTCTATTAGTTCACCGGAACTAATTTCTATTAGTTCACAGTTAATGTTTATGTTGATTGATCAATTTCGCATGCCTATATTTACTTTGAAGATAAAATATGCAATATAATAAGCATTGCTAATTTCCTATTGTCTTATTTTGAAATTCTGTATCGTTTTTGTTGTTGTTTATTGTCTTTAAAATGAAAAAATAAAATAAAATAAAGTACTCTCCTTACAGGTAGGCCGTCTTATTGATCTTGTGAATCCTCTTCAGAGTCCATCTTCTCTGCTTTTCACGACTTCAACCTGGTGCGAGCCGCTTGCCTAAGGCCTGATGCCCAGACCTGCCGCATTGCAAGCCCCTGCTGCTCACGTTTGGAAGGCTGTGTTGATTTATGGGACTGCTTGATTCATTGAATGTACCGTGCCTTTGATTGCACTTACTCTATAGCAGTTATTCAAGGTGCAGACAAACACATCATATGCGCTTTAATCACCCCCATCCCCTTCTTGTCAATCACTGCCAGCGTCAGTGCTACAGCTGTGATTCACGCTCTGAGAGTAAGGCCCACAAACTTGGAGGTTTGAAGAAGGAATGAGCCACAGTTCTTTTACACCCTAATGTAACGTTTTAATTTTAAAACTCATTTTCAGGAAAATGATACTCAGGATTAGTCTTTATTAAGATAAAAGTAGAATGGAGAAAATACATGGTAGTTGGACAGAGGAAAAGGAAAGAAATGATAATATTATGAGATGAAAATGTATTTATGAAAGTGAAGAAAGGAAAAATATAGAAGATAATATGGTAGATTTTAAAGGCGTCTGTTCTGATTTATGGAAGTCTACAATGTTCAGCTCACATGTGTACAGACACGTACATGCAACAAGTCCTTCCACGCCATAAAAGTCCTGAAGGACCACATTTGGATTTCAGATTACTGACTCACATTCTGGAATCTTCACTTTCTTCACCTCTTAAATCTATTTTCTCCTTCTTTGGTAGCTCTATTGCTCCTTAAGCTTAGTAATTTTGAATAAATATGTTCCTGGCAACACTATGCATTTGACCAATCTCTTTAATGTTTCAAATGATCTACTCTTTTAGGAAGCTTCTTTCAGTCTTGATCCTTTTCCAAACTCACAGAACACATTAAAGAAAGACAGGAAGATAGACTAAAAGAAAAATTCAAATTGAAAGATACTAATAGTTCAGAGGAATGAATTTTAGCTAACTTTTTAACATGTTTTGTCAGTGGTACAAAATTACCATTCTTTCTTGGATTTCCACAGATTTGTATGGATAAAAAGAATATTTTTCACATTTCTTTTAGTATACATACATAGGCATATGTCCATATGGTTTAGATATTACATATATTAAAATAATATGTAATTAATTGCATGTAGTTTCATAAACTTTGAAATTTATGCAATGCTGAATATGTTCAGTAGTTAGGAAAGAACAACATTTTTTGTACTATTGCAGAAGAGATACAAATTCTGGGCCTCTATATAACCCTAACAAAGCAGGTTAAGCAGCATTTGGTAACAATGGTCTCACTGAGGTTTTCAGGGCTGTCATGCTAGCTTGACACTCCTCAAATAAATATTTGAAGCATCTCTGTAATTGTGCAGAGGGTCTGCAGACTTAGAAATATTATTTCTCTCTCTCTTTTAATGAATGTCACTATTAAATGGTAGTATTAGTGTTTTAGAACAATGCTTTTCAATTTAATGCATACTCAGTTATAATGTATGATAAAAATATTTTAATAAGTGTTGATCTACTAAAACAATTGTTTCATTCATTTGTAAACAAGCCTATGGATGTTTGTTAGTCAATGTGTAAAATATAATGAAATTTTCAAGTACACAAAAACCTGCCACAAAGATAAATTATACATCTCAATGGTTATACATTCCAAATTTAAACATAACAGTAACCTCCGTGACAAGAATTATTGGCTCGGTTTTTATTTGTGAATATGCAGTATGAGCACCCATGCAGTGCAAAGAAGTTGGCAACCTACTGACCATGCCACAAAGGTTGTTTCTAAAAATGTGACTATTTTTTTTTTTTTTTTTTTTGGTAAGGTGAGGAAACCCTACCAAAAATTCCAAAATTTCTTGCTGTGTACATGGCATGATTTAAGTGATGGGAAATAATTTGCCGCTTTGTGATCTGTGTATTTTTTAATTAACAGGTATTCCTGAAACTAGTAAAAAATAGAATGTGCATTTCAAAACACAAAGTAACAAAGTAAGTTTGTGAAGAGCAAGTTTGATTTTTGTGTTTGTAGCTTTTGTCTTGTTTAAGAAGACAAATTCTAATTTTTCATTCTAGAAGATGATTTTTGATGTTCAGAGGAGACTGGTTCTTGAAGTCAAAATTGTCACTTTGAGAATACGGATGATTTATCAGGTGCAGAATTTTTTGTTTCTTGAAGTATATCTGATGAGGTGAGATTCTTTCCTAACAGCGTCTCATAGATTAGTATCAAAAGCCTGAACAATACCACTGAAATCAAGGACATTCCACAGGGAAGCAATCAATTGTTACAGAATAGATAATGTGTTTTCTTGCAAAGCAAGAGAATAACTCTCATCTGGATGTTATTAATATTCTTTGAAATATTTTAACATTCTAATGTGCTGTACTAAATTATTTTCTTTTAAAAAAAAACACAAAAACTTGTCAAATTATAGGCTCAATCAAGGGCATTATATTATCCATCTTCCAAAAATATCACTTTGAGAAATCACTGTGTCTAAAATCAGCCATTTCATGTGGTCAAAAAGAAACTGGTAAAGACAAAATGATTTGTTTTAACAGCTGAAGTCAAATATTATTTGAATAAAATCGAATTTCTATATGAATGTATGCACAGTGCACGTTTTCTAATTTTAAATGTACTTAAGACAGATTGGGAATAAAAGGAAATATTTTAACATCAATGTCAATCAAATAGAAATGTATTTTTCTCCTTTACTAATTTTGTTGTTTCTGTATTATAATTTTAAGTTACTGATACAGATGCTTGAGAAACAAATTACCAGGTACTGTTGCTGCTGTAATAACTTTGGGTGTAAGAATCCTAGCTTTTGTGTGCGCTTTTAAATTTTCTTTATTTAGGCATATAATCTGTAAATTCTTCTAACATATTCATTACATATGCTTAATACAAATGGTAACCATGCATTTTTAACAAGTTTTTAACTTGTTTTTAACATTTTTGACACATCTTTTCATTTGAATGAGATTTCCCTCTGCTTTTATTGAAGTATGTTTGTGATTAACAAATGTTCACAAAGTTTCAAGATTCACATTAGTTATTATTCAACATACTGACTTTTTTATTTACTTGAGTACTATCTTGCACAGTATATATTTAGCTTTATTTGAAGGTTTTTTGAACTTTGTATGTTAAGCTTCATTTGATTGATCAAAGATTTGGAATGGTCATAGATCATGCTGTTTCAGGGTCTTCTTGCAACCTATTTCTGATGTAAGTGAGAGGAGTATGTTAAATATTTGTTATTTTCAAACAGGCTTGCTCATTCACTCAGTAAACATTTTTTTTTTTTTTTTTTTTTTTGGTTTTTCTCTGGTACCGGGAACTGAACTCATGACCTTGCGCTTGCCCGGCAGATGCTTTGCCGCTGAGCTAAATCCCCAGCCCCTCAGTAAAAATTTTTAAGGATCACATTAGATTTTGGTTGTAAAATGGTGCAAATGTGTTCCTTTTCTAGAGTTCATAGTCCCAGGATAAAATTCTCTGTGGGAGTTACAATAAAATTTCAGTGGAAGCACACAAAGTGCTATGGGGGACAGAAACAAAGTTTCTAACTTTGTAGAATCCCCCTGGATAGTGTCCACATTGAAATTGTCAGAGAGTGCACCAGGCACAGCAGTGCAGGAGTCAGGAAGGGGCCAGCACGTCCTTGGCTGTGGATTATGGGATCTACATCTGTGTAAATGCACTAACCAGTGTCCTCTTCTCCATGGGGTATTAATGAGTCCTTGCTGAATAGTAAAAGTAAAGATCAAATGGAACGACAGAGGCTTAATCACTATGTGGGTGACTAAAGAATGACAAAGAATAATTAACTGCTCTGAAGTGTTTGATTTAAGAACCCACCTCACATCAGTGAGATTATATCAAGTAGATGACTTGTCTTCTACCTCTTAAGTGCTTAATTTTAGAAAATATTCATCTAAAGCATCACTTTATTGAGACATTTCAAATTGGATGCATTTTTATTGGAATTCTAATCAAGCAAGTAAACCAACCAAATGGGTTATGAAAATTACTTTGTGTTACTTAAAATATATGTTTCATTTTGGTCTATTTCTTTATGGAAGGAACAGTAAAATTTCAGTTGATGGTTTTGCCTGGTAGACTGTATATGCCCACAGGAAAGCCTTACCGGAGGTAGATGTGTATGTAGGACAGTCGGCCAGTTCAGGCACTCTCGGATGGTATAACATTATCCACCAGCTTACACATACTCATTTTTGTCATTCCAATCACCAGTTTAAATTATTTCAGTGGAATTATGCCAAGTGAAATTAGAGGAAAGAAACACTAAGATATTATGCAAGGGTCAAGGGAGAGCATTTTAGAAGAGAGATCTTGATGTCCATGCTGTCAACCTTCTAAAATTTTAGAGTCTGATGTGACAGGCTGGTGTACAAAGCCAAGTGCAAGTATAACACTGAAAACATTAAAATTAGGATAAATAGGGTAAAGCAGCTGAGGATGAAATGAAAGAACATATAGAAATCAATGACCTAAAATGGAGCACGAAGGATGGGAGGACATTTAGCTGAAAGTGAAGAATCAGTAGGTTGGTTGAGTAAGGAGAGAAGAAAGGGTGCTTTAGGGGGAATTGACTAGCACCTGAAAAGCTCTGGGTCTTGAAGGATACAGCAATATTCAAGAAGCTCTATTTGAAAGTGTGAGGGGGTGGATAGGCATGAGGATCAATATAGTGAAAATACTGTAGTGTCATAAGCTGCTTGGGCCCAATCAGGCTTCACAGAAGGCCCAGAAGATCAGTATTTTCACAGATTGGTATTTTTATTCACCACATACTAGTGTGCCCTGTGTTTGTACAACTGTATATCAACATACATCATAGTAAACAAAGAGTAGGAACGTAACCCAAGTTGGAGGCTGGCCTTCATTCTAAGGATAAGGTCTGTCACTGGTAGATTTTAACCAAAGGAAGATAAGATAATAAATTTGCATTTTGCAATATTGCTTTTTTTAGGCTAACGAATATAGAAATGAATTTTCAGGAGACGATATTATGATAAAGTTGCCATTCAAATAGGAGATTACTATGAGTTTTACTAAATTGAAGTAGAAAAGCACATTGTGAAAGGTAAAGCAGATCTCAAAAGTTACAGACTCAGTCCTCACCACAGTCCATTCCAATTTTAGTTGTTAAATCACAAATTCAGGTTGTTTTACCTGTGGTGCTGGTCAACTGGCTATAAATTGAATTTCCACAACTCCTTGAGTTCAGTTAATTTGCTTGAATGGCTCACAAAACTCAGAGAAATATTTACATTTCTGGCATTATAAACAATGTTACAAGGGATACAGATGAAAAGAGTCATAAGGCAAGGCTGTGGTTAGGGGCACAGAGCTTCCATGTCTTCTTTGGGGATGCCACGCTTCAGGAAGTTCCATGTGCTCTATGATCTGGTGCTTTTGGATTTCAACAGATGCTTCAGTTCATAGGGATCATCAGTGCATGGTTAAAGGGAGTGTGACTGTGGTGATAAGTGGTTGGAGAAAACGGGGATGAGAGCTACTCAAAGCCTGAGAGAGGGAAACTTGCACGACCCATCAGCCAAAATTGCTTGTGGGCATAGCATTCCTACCTGCCTGCTAATGGCAGGAAACTTTCTGGAATAAGGATCTTCTCAGAGTTTATTTAAGGCCAGCTCCAAGACAGAAATAAAAACAAGATTACAGTTTCTATCCCTGTCTTAATTTCTATGGCCTGCCTTGGGGAGGCCCTATATATACATGGCCACCAATACCTGGCCTGTGTAGTTACCTGCTTACATGGATGCATCTAACTGCAGATTCTGAACATCTGAAAGATAAAATAATCTGGGGAAAAATCAGTTCACTTTGGGACATGTTTACTTTGAGGTGAATGTGAAATACACAAAAGGAAATATTAATTTCAGAATTTATTAGCTGCAACAGATATCATTGCCATCATTTTTATGTATTAGTGGTGCACTTTTTCTACTAGATGTGTACTTTTTGTTGTTTTGGCACTCATGTATACTTTTATAAGGTTTTAAAACTGGCAAAGGATTACACTAATATACCCATTAGAAGTACATATATGAACACTTGCATGCGAGAGACCTAGGGATTGCCTTCTTAACAACCTCACTGAATTCCATCACACACATGATAATCCAAATCTTTACCTTTCCTGATTCCCCCAGCATCTTCTTGGACAGCTCTTTCCCTCATTCACTAAATGCTGACCAAGTTTTATGACCTCCCTAGTGTAGTATTGTTTATTCTCTATATCCTGGACCTTTCCTCTGAATTTCTTTTATTAAATCTCAAGGAAGATTAATCTCATCTACTAAAGTAGTCTGTGTCTTCAAATGTTTTTCCTGTCTCCTGACCCCTTTCCACTCCATTCATCACATTTCTCAAAATGTAATAATATATTCGTGAGGATTTGTTTATATCCTAGTTTAGTTGTTAGGTTTATAATCCTATTAGGGCAGGGAGATCTTGTCATTTTCATTCATGATTGTTCATTCAGGTTCTGCTACTGTGTATAAACATTAGAGAGCTCGGTGTTTATTTACTGAATCAGTGGACAAGTGAATGAATGACTGATGGAATAACTGAATGAATGAATGAACAAATGGAGACAACAAATATTTTCAATTTTTCTTTTCCATTAATTAATGAAGTTTGAATTCACATAGTGAATAATATACTTGTCGTGGTTTGGTGGATATTTTGCAAGGGAGAACAATATAATACACAACACTTTTTTTATAAGATTATTTATAATAGCCACCCAAAGAATGATATACAAGAGAATGCAGGAAACCTGTCCACATACTACAGACCAGGAATCCAGCTGAAGGCCTTGATCCTGTGATAATGTCCTGCATGAGTCCAGCTGAAGACCTAGAGCCCATAACGATGCCTCCCACAAATCCAGCTGGAGGCTCAGAGTCTATAACAATGTCTCATGCAGCCCTGTTTCATGGATCTGTGCTGGCAGGCCCAAATGTCAGTGGTGGAATCTGGAAAGTCTGTGCCAGCGGGATGAAGGATCTGTGCTAGCAGGCTGAGGGATCTGCACTGGAGCCAGGAAGTGATGTGCAAAGTAAGAACCAGAGCTCCTTTGAAAAGTGCCACAGCCATCCTCAGCAACAGTGAGGTCCCAAGCTCCTCCAATGAAGAAGACAGCTCAGTTCCCATCAGGGAAGCCAAAACATAAAGCTTCTCCAGGAGACTGGCAGTTTAACATCTTCCCCTCTGGAGCCAGGAAGCAATTCTCAAAGTGAGGACCAGAGCTCCCCCAAAGTGGACCAAAGCTATTCTTAGTGCCAACAAGGTCCGGATCTCTGCATAGGGTGAAAACAGCCAAGTTCATCAGGAAATCCAGCGTGACGAGTTCCTCCAAAACAAGCAACAACTTCTTATAGCTTCTTCCAGCTCCCAATAGCCTTTCTTTGCTCCCAACAGCCTTCTTTTCCAGTTCTGCCTCGTATGCTGCTGGCAGCCATCCTCAGGTGGGCCTCCCACACCTGGCAGCATACTTGCAGCTGGGAGTTACAAGTTGACCACCAGTTGTTAATCCACTACAATACTTTAACTTCCATTGCAATTACACTTTTCTAATAATTAATAAATTATATAATGAATAAGTATATAGGTAAAACACAATTTAAACAAGTCATCATCAGCTCAATGATAGGGTAGTATCCTTCAACTTACCTTGTCATTGACGTCTTCAACATGAAACAGATACAAAAATCTGGAGGAATACTTCATTATTAGAAAAACTACCATACAATGAAAAATTTTAATCTATTGAATAAGCATTTTTCCAACATAGTTTAAGAAAAACAATTATTTTCATAGCAATATTGAAATTTCCAAGTAATTGTAACTCAGTAAGTATTGATTGCTCTGACTCTGCTGAGATCTGAGGACTGCACAGATCCACATATTTCACATTTTCAGGAAGATAATTTTAAATGTTAATTGCTATCAAATCTATTCTGAAACAAAATGAATTTTAGATATTTTAATTTATTTTCCCCATGGTGTGTTCTCTAAAGTTCTGCTTGGCCTCTATCTTTATCGCATAATGCTATTAAAGAGTATATTTTAGCAATGGCAATTTCTAAGACAGCTTTTATTAGAGTAATCTAAATGACTTTATTCAAATATTTAGAAATGGAATTAATTCACCCCTGCATCTACCCCTTGTAGTCATACATTTAATTCCTAAAGAACTTGGAAGGTATTTTCTTTACAGTTCTCAGACGTCATTTATTCTCTTCTTTTTCTGCTCCTGTTCTCTTGCCCAGAGAGAGACACAGCCTGTATTTAAATGATACAATGTTGCCATCCTTCAAAAGTTAATGGTTACCTTCAACTGGCCTTCAAAAGCATGCTGCTTCCTGCCTTTTCTGTGAGTACTCTGAATTCCCATCAACTTTACAGGAAATGCACGTCCACTTTTAATGACAGGGTCCAGGTTGTTCTGAATGTCTGTTCCCTAGCTCTGATTGACATCAGCAGGCTGTAGAGGATGACAAATTGTCAGACAACAGATCAATCTGTTTTCTCCATTAAGTAATGAGGAATGAAAGGGCAGAGGCATGGGGGGTGCTTTATGTGATTACCTTGAGGCCTACTAAAGATGTTTGTAAATCAACACGTTAGCAGTCTGCATGTACTTATTATACATGCAGGAGTGTGCGTGTCTGAGTGATGAGAATCGAATACTCAACAGATACTTTCAATAATAAAACCATGAATAAAAATGATGAGAAGAAAGGTATTGAACAACCTGTGAATATAAAACTTACTGTCCCTTGAAGATGAACAGAATATTTTGAGTAGGGAGAGAGAAAATACTAATGAAGCAGCTTGAATTGTAGACGTTTGAACATTGCAAACAGTTGTTACTTTTTAAAGAGAATTTTTAGTTGGTAACTGTCTTAGTGACTTTTTTTGTTCCTGAAACAAAATACCAGGCACCCAAAGTACAAGGAGGTAAAGTTTGTTTTGGCTTAAACTTTATAGAGGTTTCAATCCACAGTTTTCTCTAGCTGCAAGTCAGTGACAGGGCAGAGGGGTACTGCAGAAGAGAAGTAGTCTATGCCAAGCAGGGAGAAGACAGCAAAGAAGCAGCAGAAGCAACAGCAGCAATAGCAGCCTATCTCTCCTTTGTATCCCTTCCAGTCTATCTGCTTTTGTGAGGTGTCGCTCACAACCAGAGTGGGGCATTCTGATTGTCCACACCCAGAACTACCCTAAGCCAATCAATGGGCTGATTTAATAATTACACACCCCTTCATCCCTGTGTCACAAATTGAATCCCAGCATTACACACCCTAGGACCAGGTAGCTCATGAAACTCCCAGGTATGAATTCATAAATGAGGCTTTGGAGGGAAATCTAGACACAAGGCATAACAGCAACACAGATTTTGTTTTCTGTTTTTGAGACACAGGGTCTCACTACGTGGTTCAGGCTGACATTAAACTCACTATGTAAATCAGTTTGGAGATTCCTCAGAAAACTAGGTTTAGAGGTCCCATTCAATCCAGCTATCCCCCTGCTGGGTATTTTCCCAGAAGATCTAAAAACATCATATCACAGTGATGTATGTGCACCCATGTTCATAGCAGCACAATTTGTAATTGCTAAAATGTGGAAGCAACCCAAATGTCCATCCACTGAGAATTGGATTCAAAAATTATGGTACTCTTATATAATGGAATATTACACAGCTATAAAGAAAGATAAACTTGAGGCCTTTATATTTAAATGGTCACAACTAGAGACCATACTCATAAGTGAAATAAATCAAACATACATGTGCAAGCACCGCATTGTTTCATTAGTGTAAATCTTGAAAGAGTTAAATCAAACTCAGAGGTATGATAGATACTGTGAAATGATAGGAAACCGCTGAAGAGTAAAGGGCAACTGGGATGTGGGAAAAGAGAAGGGAAAGAAGGAGAAATTTTGTATGTATGTATATACATGACAGTTAACATGGTTGTTCTTCTGTCTTCTATTTCTATGCTGAAAGAAACTGTCAATGAGTCTTTGGTTGACCAGTATTGCATGTCTATATCTGTTTTCATGAGAGGCCACTTTGAAGATATCAATATGTATTACAACCACCATTGTTAATTCCCTACCACTTTGTTTGTAACTCTGTATTGCTTGTGATATGTTGTAAAATGTTGTATGTCTGTTAATGTTTCCCTCCTTTTATCTTTAAAATAAGAAAAAAAAACAAAACTCACTATGTAGCCCAGGCTTGTCTTGATCTCATGGCAATCCTCCTGCATCAGCCTCTGCAGTAGTGGGATTATAGGCGTGCACCTCCACACCTGGCATTATTTTTGATAATATTTGGATTATAAAACATTTCTGTTTGAGCACATTCTATAAAGGCTGTGCCTGGAAATTACCAGTAAATTTATATTTAATTGTATCAGCTAAAAATTTCAAGTTAAAAAAGAACACTGCATAAACTTTGTAGCTTTTTAGAAGCCATTTTCTACTATTCTGTAGACTCAAAAAATTATAACTTATGCACTACAAACTGGCTTTGTGATTTGCTTGTTGTAAAACAATCAGAATGGAAGTTTGGGACCTAGGGCTGAAATGCGCTTATGCTAAGTAGGCAACTTTTGATCTTTCCTTCCACAATGAGGGTAAATCACCTTAAGAATGCTTGTGTTTGTTCTCTTCTTTTTAAAGTGGAAAGAGGCCAGAGAGGTTAAACAAAAGGCGAAGTGTTTCATAGGTAAAAATGGAGCATTTCACAACAGAAAGGATTCAACTTAGTTACAGAGAAAAATTCTAGCGTGGGACTCAGAAATCAATCTTTCTCTTCACATTCTTCATTCATGTTCTGTTCTCTTCATGCAAACCAGATATTTCTTTCTTAGTACAGACCAGGTGGGTACACTTAATATTTTACTTTTTAAATTTTTTTCTCTTTAAATAAGTGTTCTGTTGGGAGAAATTATTAAGTCAAAATTTCAATTACACAAGACACACTGTGAGGGTACACCTTCAACTTATGTTAGGTCTGCAAGCCTGAACCGACCAGTGGTGGCTAAAAAAGTGATGACTAGTTTTCCAAGTGTGCCTGCAATCATGCTTTCTAAGGGCAAGACTGACCTGATTATGGGAGGTGAAAGCTTCCAAGAAGGTAGAACTGATGTCAGAGCACTAGGTTTCTACTACAGGGCATATTGCTGAAAACTTCCCTGTGAAAATGTAGAAAATCTTATTTTCTATAAACTTTCAGTACAGGTTTTTGATGCCAAGGGAGTAATTTCCACTTCCAAAAAAATATGAAATTTTATCAAAATTTTAATTATCACAAACTTGAAGGACATCTACTCTGATTTTCACCATCTGTTTACAAAGATATAATTTACTAATTTTAAATGAGTGGAAGCCAGGACACAGAGAATTTAATTTAAATTTTTCTTGTCTGACCATGTATCCAAAGCTGGCCTTAAACTCTGAACATCTTATCTCCTCTGCCCAAGTGCCGGGATTGTAGGCATGAGTAATCAAATGCCATAAATAGATCTTAAAGGCTTATAGATGCCTTTGACATTTTGAAAAAATCAGGTTCATCTTCACTAACTACAACACTGATGAAAGCAATGTGGAAAGAGTAACAACGGAAATGCCTGTTACGAGGAGCAAGGAACATTGCTCAATTTGCTCATGAAGATGGTTTACAGAGTTTAGGCAACAAATCAAATGCTGCCATGATCTCACTATGCATAAATCTATAATAACATTAATATATTCATTTGAAATGAGTGAGGATCTCAGTCAAAAAATTCTATGTTCAAAACTCTTTGATAGTTTGATCCTTTATTTCCTGAGTTTTGTTCTTTATTTGTTTTGGAATATAAGCACTATGAAACTATAAATTGTTTTTAGCTCACTTAGAAAAATTTCTCACATGCTATAAAAAAATCTTTCTGTTGCCCTGTGTTTTCTCTCTCCACGCAGCCATCCCTGTGGTCTAAATGGTATCCACAACTTGCACTCTGCTTTGCCCACCCAGTTAAAGACATGACCGAGATTCCAGCAAATTTCACCAAAAGCAGATCTTGACTTTTTCATTCTCAAGGCCCTTCTATCTTTGCTTGAGAAACTAGAATAATCATGTACTAAATTTTGAGTTCCTAATAAACCAAAGATGTAGCTGTCATATGCTAAAATGAGCTGAGGAAAAGAAAATTTTACAAAATTTGCAAAAAGTATTAGACATTAAATACTTATTATATAATATAAACTGTGTTTTTACACTAATGATATAAAATGTAGATAACAAGGTTTCAAATTTTTAAATTATTTAGAATAAACCAAGCCTTTGATATCTTTATCCCTTCCCTTGAGGATAGGACTTATAACCATTTTGTATACCCCTTGAATTTAGGAGAAAATATTTCTGAAGAATGAGGGATTGACTGCTCAATGAAGAGAAACTCCCTACAAGCCAGGACAATCAGTGCTGTGTGAGAACCTATTAGAGATAATAGAATATCTAGAGTCCAGATTGCACAAGTGAAAAATCAGAGAGCAGGAAGAGGGCCAGTTGTGGAAAATGCATCACTCCTGGTATTAAGTACATTCGGAGTTTCCGGTAGAAACCTTCCCCTGTCAAATACAGGTGACAGGTGGACCCCCACATTCTCCAAACACATGCGCCCTCACAAAGGAGTCCGCTTTAGTGCCCTTGGACCTAGAATGCAAGGGGCCAAATAACAGCAGCTAATAGAGAAAGAAAGCAGCCTCTCTGTTCACCTTCACCATCAGGCGAATTGGATAAAATTTAAGCAAAAACTGTTGAAATCTACTTTCTAGATTTGTTCTCTGTAGATACAGCTGACGGAAAGTGAAATGCCTATTACTTTTAATAAAGTGTATAGTTTTGGCTATTTTATGAGGTAGGGTATTTAGTTATGGAACTGAGCAAGTTATTTGGTTATTCAGTGACGATAACATCTCTGTGACTTTATCCAAGAGTGGGGAATAATTCCCTCTGGGCAAAGTTTGTAAGAACATTTGTCAACAAGTAAATTCTACTTGCAATTAGTGATCAAAAATCATACTACATTCTCAAACATCCCAAGTAGTACTAATAATTAGTGCAACACCTGTGCCACTTTTATTTATTTATCTAACGAGTATCTACCCTGTAGCCTATGTGAAGTTCACTCTTCTGAGCATTGAGGATACAACAATGAATCCTTGATACAATTTACCCTTCATGGATTTTGAATGGAGTTTTTGGTCTAATGACAGAGAAAACACTAAGTAGATCCTTGTAATATTGCATGATAAGGAACAGAGTGCTGGAGGAGCAATGGGGGTGCACAACAGGGGATTAGGAATGGATTCCACATCTCGCTGTATCTACCTAACAACTTGAGAAACAAGAGGACACCAGCTCAATAAATGGGATGAGAAAGAATATGCCAGCTGAAGGAATAGTTGCAAGGATGGGACGTTGTGAAACGTAAAGATTTGAGAAGTGTAATGCGGGTGTGAATTACATCTCTTGAAAACACAAAATTCAGAAGGATTCTGGAAAGAATTTAAAAGCATAGGCCTGGAGAAATAGGCCTGATGATTTAACTTCTATGAGAAAAGCTAGCCAAATATGACCTAATTTTAAAGTAATCAAAAGCTATTAAGGAATTTTTAGTAAAGAACATATTTGCACATAAACAAAGGATTTTCTGAAAATAAAGGTGGGCAGTTCTTGCACCTGTGATATACTGACTGAGTTGTTTCAGAAAGGTGAAGACTGCTCTGCCCGTATATATTAATATTTTAAACATATGCACGGTACTGAGAGGACACACTCTCGCACAAAGGGGTGTTTAATTAATCCTATTTTACCAGGGTGCAATTTATCTTTTATCCTCCTTATAGATAGGAACATTGAGTCCCAGACTGACAAACACATAGCCACAGATACACAGCTACCACGTGGTAGATCAGAGGATGAAAACTGAACCTTTAATTCCAAAATTCACATCGTATTCTTACCCCCACCATGCTCTCTGGCCATGTAGGGATAAGCTGGGTCATACTCTCAAAATTATTTGATTTGAATTTCAAATTCAAGTGAATTCATGTCATTTGCATCAAGACAAAATGACCTATTTCAGCCTCCCAAGATTTTTGAATTATGTGGCATTTCGTGGCCATAGATATATCATTACTGTCTGCTTTTAGCTTTGGTTACAATATTATTTCCATTCGCACTTTGAAATGACCATGTGTTTGTATAGCGGTGACTCAACAAATTCTCTTCTCTTTCTAACAATATATATTCTGGCAGTGTTCAAGACTTTTCTCAACGCTTCTAGCTCTGAGACCCCTGGCTTTTATTGGATTACCCTAACAGCAACATTTTACTGTAGGCCTGTGCATTAGGATGATGTATCATAGTAATTCTAACGCAGTTATTCCAGTATGATTTAGATTGTAATCCTAAAGCATTATCTAGATTTACCACTAAAGCAATCTCTGAGGAAATTTTGTTCATTCCAGCAGGGAAAGGAAAGTCCTACTTTGCGTATGAATTATTAAATATGTACTTAAAGGGGTAGCAGCCCTTTTAATTTGGCAAAGCGTATTGTTTTAATTGGTAAAAATGACAAATGGGCCAAAGCTTGCAGTATTCAGAGCCAAGGAAAACAAAAGAAAAGGAAGCAAAAAATGCAAACTTGGCCCAGACCTGAGCTTGTATTTTAGTAGGAATGGAAAAAGTTCAGCAATTGTTTGACATATCTACCACTTAGTATTCTACTTTATATATGAAGTCATGAATTTGAAGAAACTGATTCACAGTTAATGGGTGTAAATGTAACACTTCTAATTTATAAAACATCTCTCTAAGGAAGCAGTGGTCTAAGCCCGGAATTATTTCAGGTCTATGAAGTTTAAGGTGCCAGTATCTGGTGTCTGGTAGGGTCTTCTTGTCACCACCTCACGTGATCAAAGACAGGAGCAAAGGGAGAAATGAACCCTGTTCCCTCACAGGGCAGAACTCAGAAGACAGCAGACCCATTCCTGCACACGGCTGCTGTGATGGCACTGGGTATGCCATTAAAGTGGATAAAAACGTAGTGGAGCAGTGTTTTCTTGTATTAATATGGAAACATCCACAGTCTCCAGGTTTCAGCATGGGGAATTTCATCTTGGTGACATTTCTTTCAGCAAATTTTAACCAGATATTAATAGATCAGGGGGGAGAGAACAGCCTCTGTTCCTCACTCAAGTACTTACAAGAATCCTTCTCATCTCACAGCTGTCTGGTTTCTTCAGACCAACAGGTATAGTGAAAAAAGTTTTAGCCTGTCAAACAAATATAAAGAAACAACTTAGAGCATTCAGATCCCTCATAAATCACATAGTTGTTTGATTTTATTTTTATCAGTCCAGACTCCTGCTAAAAATCTGAATCTATGGGAATATGGTCCTTCCAGTGAGACTGACCAACAACCAGGCATGTTGGAAAGTGTGAAGAGTGATTTTTCTCTCTTTTTGTTACAGAAGTTTTCAAACATTCAAATAAGCTTAACTGATAGTACCAGAGGGAACCTTATGAACTCACATATATTTAACACAATTAGAGATTTACATCTTTTCTTTCGTTGTGTGTATACTCACACACACACAACAATAATAACTAAAACTACTGAAACAAAGTTGCAGAAAAAATCCAATTACCTCCAAATATCTTATCATGTCTTTCCAAGGAAAGGAACACCCCCATAATTAATGATATAGGATACATAATTATCTCAACTAAGAAAATTCACAACAATTAGTTATATAACCAAATCTGCTGCACAAATTTTCTCCACTGTCTTTGATTTATTTCTCAAGCCAAAGTCTAATTAAGTCACTTAGATTAATTTTTAGAAAAGTTATAGGTTCACAACAAAATGAAGTTTAAAGTCAAGAGTTTTAGTTTTATCCCTCTTGTGCTGATATAACAAAATACCTGAGAATGGATAATTTACAAAGAAAACAATTATTACTCACAGTTCAATAAGCCAGGAAGTCTAAGATCAAGGTGCCAGCATCCGGTGTCTGGGAAGAACATTCCTGCTGCCTCCTCACATGGTGAAAGATGGGGGGCAAGGAAGGAACGGATGCTGTGTTCTCACAGGGCAAAAAACAGAAGAGAGAAAGCCCATTTCTGCAAGCCCTTTCTACAACGCTGTACTCCATGTATGGATTTGGACCCCTCGTGACATAGTGTCTTCCCAAAGGAACCCCCATACACTGTTGCATCGGGGACGAAGTTTCCAACCACAAGTTCAGGAGGAACGCAGTTAGACCATAAGACTTTGCAATATCATGAATTTATGGAACGTTGGCTTGCTGAGTGAGGGTAGCCCTGCATCCTGTAATCCCAGCACCAGGACACTGATGCAGAAGCATAGCTTTGAGTTCAAGACTCGTGTGGGCTACATAGTGAATTCAAGGCTGGCCTTAACTACATCATGAGACTTTCTCTCAAAAACCATAACTGAAATAAAGGAGTCTTAATCTCTTTTATTCTGAAAGCTTCCTTTCAAAGTTACATTAAGTGATATTACCTATTGAAGAAACAAACATCATAGAATGTCCCACAGTTTTGACATCAGAATGCTAGTACTGTTACATAGTATTCAAACATATAAGCCTTAATTTTTAAATAGAAAATTATTTTCAACATCAAATTATATTTAAAGTAAATGTCCTTCACAAAAATACTTTCTTCATAGGAGGTGTTTTTGAATTCACCTCCTTTTTCTTTTCAGGAGCAACATATATCAGCTTGTCATAATATTGATAATTTAAGTTGGATCACTTTTTTAAAGGGATAACTGATCGATTTCATTTTGGTCATCTGATTTTTCAATGAAGTTTATGAATTGTATCAAAATACCTTCTATGTGCTTGCTTTCGCAGCACATATATATAAAAATTCCTTTTATACACACACACACACACACAAACACACACACACATTTTAATCCAATTGCTTTTCACATGCTTTATCTGAAATACTTATGGGGATTATGAACTGGTAATTTAATTTCATCATAATTTTAACAATAATTTTATTAGATTAAATTTGTATGTAAAGAAGAACCTGTCCTAATCCACATTTTGTTACTTTTAAATCTAGATTTTTAACTTTTTCTTTGAAGAGATGTTGAAGGATTTGTCAGCAGATAGTAAGATTAGAGTACTATAAAGTATTATTGTGTTTATATTTTTGTGTGATAATTTTCATTTAAATTTTCTGTTAGTTAAAGACTTTGCTTGAGCAAAAAGTGTACATTTAAAGGAACATTTTGTGCTCAACAATTTGTGAATTAAGAACTCTCCTTCATGATGAAATTAATAGTTTTCAAAAAAGAAAATATATATGAATGCACACAATTAAAATACTACCAAAGGGTTTAATTTTATTTAACAAATAAGTTTCAGAACCAAAATTAAAACGTAAACACTTTACCATTTAAGATTCCTTCAAGAGGATTTTATCAAAATTTCCAGTTCATGGAAGTGAGATAGACTTGGAGTCTATTGAAAGAAATGAGGTCTGATTATTGTTTTTAAATGATCTGAGATTTTGTTTTTACTTAGTAATTGAGAGACCGCCAAGTAGGAGATGACTTCTATTAGAAAGATAGCTTGCTATACAGTTGTTTTTAAACAGGGGGCCATGACATAATACTCCATGTCACATGGGACAGCTCCAGGCTTAGTTAGAAGGCACAAGGAATAAGTGGAAACCATGACTAGAGCATGTGTCTGTGGGAAAGAATGGGCCAGACCAGTATGCAAGGTGACCAGTTTAGGATACACTGTGTAAAAACATTTCAGTGGGATATTGTCTATAGGACTATTCTTTTGTTGCCTGGTAGCTGGCTCTGAAGAGATTTAGGGTAGGGTGATCATGTCTTGGGCTGCTAAAGACACTATTATGAGCCTGCTAAAAGGTTGTGGGTGGGGATATGAATTTGGTGTTGGTTGGAGTATTAATCCATTTTTGTCACTATAGCAAAATTGTTGAGACATGTTAACTTTTCAAAGTAAAAACTGTTTTTGATCTCATAGTTTTGTCTGACAGTCCAAGAGCATGCAGCTTTATTGGCTTTGTGCCTAGTAAGGGCTTGATGATGAATGGTGTTATAGTGCCATACACATGTATTTTTTAAAAAATGATATCTCAAAGCAGGAAGCCAGAGATTGATTCAGGGGTGAAGATTGCTGTCAACAACTTACTCTTGTGAGAGCTGAGAGATCCCACAGAGCTACCATAACCCCTGAAGGGAAGCTCCTCCAGTAACCTAAGGGCTTTCCACCAGACTCTGCTTCACAAAGGAAACATCATCTCTCAGCCTGGATACTCCAGGGTCCTCTCTTCTGATACATTAGACTTTGGCCAGAACATTAAAATCATATGCTAACCATAGCAGTTGTTTTCTCTATCAAAATCAGGCTTGAGGGAATGTTGTTTACTGTCAAACTCTGGGATAGGGAGTCCCTCCCTGAATCCATAATGCAGTAAGACATCAAACATCATAAAATACCAACCCCCATGATTAATAGTCTAATTTAGAATAAATACTACCTACATCTAAGGAAGTAATATGAACAGGTTATATTTTTCTTTAAAGTCATTTAATAGTATGAGATTCTGCAGTGTGTTATAGTCAAATATAACTAATGCAAATTTATAAATCATGTATCAATTAAGCCATGGTATACACAATATAAAATCATATGATTTATCTCTGTTAAAGGCTTGATTATATTTTTAACTAGTCTAGAAATAAAGGATAGTTTTGCATAGAAATATACCAGGAACATCTTGTCAGTAGTATGACAATAATTTTAGTTTTCAGGGAAACCTAAATCTTATTTACATGAAGCCATCAGCAATTTTTACCATAGTATAATTTCACTGATAGTTATTAGACGGTATCTAGATGTTCTAAAAATTTCATTTGAAAAGGGTAATGCTTGTGTTCAATTTATATATAGTCTGTGTATCACATAAACATTTTGTAGTCTGCAATATTTTCATGATACAGAAGCAGTATCTGCTCTCAAACAAAGTAGAACTATTTAGTAAACTTATCATGCCGCGTGTTTATTAATTTTAGTGACAATCCTGTTTTGGATTAGAGTTGCAGGTCTATGTTTAAAAGATGTCAGTGGCAGTGATGCAAGGCTCATGGGATGTTAAGTGGCTTCCATCTGCATAGCACTGGAGCATCTGTTTGTGCATATGATCCAGCAGAGGACACAGACACCAAGTGCCGAAAGAAGCAGTCTGATGCTCATCCTGTTGGATAAACAGAGTATTTTTGGCTCCACCAACATATCGTTGGAACTAAACTAAATTCATAACACTCAAGTAAGTTTCTAAAAATAGTTACATGTTCATTTTTAACACCTAGATGTTCATGCATAAATGACAAATGATAAGAAATCAAATTTAGAGAATTAAAGTCATTTACTTGATTGATGCAAAGCTTTAGAGTTTATTCTGAGTGACCATTTCCCTAGAAAAGTAGGACTTCTTCATGACCACTAGAGTCCAGTTCCCCTTTCAGATTTTCACATGTCAGTTACTCAGTTAAAGGTGCTCTCTTTCTTCCATTTAATTTTTGCCTGCATATGCTCTGCACTTTCTGGTTTTGTCACAAAGTGAAGGCACAGAAGGCATTTAGGAAAATCAGCAAAAACTCACCATTTCTCTTCAAGTTCATTCCTATTTATTAGTTGCAGCTATCCTTACTCAAAATCAAAGAATTAGACTGGCTTTCTGTTATTGCCTATATCAGGAGTCTCCCTCCCCAAACCTCATGTGGTCACAGATGGGGGATCTTTGAAGGTAGTTGCATTAGGATGTGTGAGTGTGGAGTAAGGGTGTGATACTGGGATTAAAGGTATGGATAATGGAAGCCCACACCAGGTATGGGTGGCACCATTTAGTAGGCTTGGAATTTGAGAGGAATATGAAGGGACAGAAAGAAGGCAGGGTGGTGCTTGCTGCTACTGCCTTCTGGCTGCCATGCCATGAAGTGTTTCTCCACTGTGACGCCCTTCTGCCATGTCACTCTGCCGTGGGGCCAATCATCTGTGGGTTAAAATCTCTACAAACTGTGAACCAAAATAAAGCTTTCCTCATTTAAATTTGGGTATTAGGTATTTTGTCTGTGATGAGAAAAGTAACTAAGACACTTTCTCAGATGCAAGAAATATAACATGTAAGAAATAAAGCTATTTTTTAAAAATAATATTGTTAGAAATGGGAAAGCAGATTACAACCAATGGCAAAGCAGATTACAACCAATGGCAAGGTTATTATGTGGAAATTCCAACTGTAATCGATCTACTGGATCATAAACTGAGATTTTGTGCTTTCACACCCAAAGCTAAAGGGAAGCTGGCTCAGTTATGAGAAGCACAGTGTCACTGATTGGGCAATGGTGAAGAGTAGCACGCTAAATTGGTTTCCAGTGCTAAGGCAATATGTGTTGTAAAACTATAAAATAGAAAGCTGTATCTTTAGAGACTCTACAAAAAATCATGTTTTCATGTTTCATAAATGAAATGTCTTGTTAAAAATCCTTTCAAAATAATATTTAATAAAATATTAAATTATTGACCTTTAATGAAAACAAATGGAAATGAATTCAACATGAACTTTGTAAAATTATTCTGTATTTCACAGTACATAAATCCTTTTAAAAATCTCTTTTTTGGGCTGGGGATTTAGCTCAGCGGCAAAAGCGCCTGCCTGGCAAGCCCAAGGTCATGAGTTCAATTCCTGGTACCGGAGAAAAA
>NW_004955472.1:9497080-9542833 GCF_000276665.1 Chinchilla lanigera | reverse complement strand
TCAACATGAACTTTGTAAAATTATTCTGTATTTCACAGTACATAAATCCTTTTAAAAATCTCTTCTTTGGGCTGGGGATTTAGCTCAGTGGCAAAAGCACCTGCCTGGCAAACGCAAGGTCATGAGTTCGGTTCCTGGTACCAGAGAAAAACCAAAAAAAAAAAATCTCTTCTTTGGTGGATTATTGTTAAGTAACAAAATGTTTTTTTCTATTAATATTATTTAATATTTACTACAATTAGATCCAGTTATTTCATTCTCTTTTTCAGTTTGTACAATGAATATACTTATAATAATGTCAAAAGTAGAAAATATGTTTACAGCTTTGCATTTTTATATTTACATCACGGATTTTATTGTGAGGATTTAAAATATTCAATAAAATATGGATTTCTGATATACCTCAGAAAATGCATTTGAAATTTATCACTTTTAATTTTATGTATTGATTTTTCTTTGATGAAGTATTAAAAAAAGTTTTCCATCATGCACAGTAGTTTACATTTCTGAAAGTATGACTATATATGTACACATATATAGTCACCTGTATATTATCTCACCTAAAAAAGCATGACTATATATATATATAATTACCTGTATATTATCTCACCTAAGAATGTTAATATAGTCCTTGTTTTTTTTCTAAATTTAAATAAATAAATGGCATTCAAAGAGCAATTTTTTAAACATTGAACTCTATTCTCTAATCACACTGAATTATGTTGCAGGCCCAAGAGATTATATATTATATGTGTATATATATTTAAAGAGGTATCAGAGAAGTTAATGATTTCTTTTCCAAGGATGCAAGGTACCTTGTGCAAACTCTCAGTCAACAGTAAGTCAAGCTGTACAAACCAGTTCTAGCTTTCAAAGGTTCTTCTCTGTAATATCTTAAAATCTTGACCACTAATTTTCTTTAAAATCACTTGTTTGAGTCACGGGTATAGAAGATGCAAGCCTATTAGAATATCATATTTTATAATTCTTTCACATAAACTTGTCCAAAACAGAATTGAAGAAAATATCTGCTTCATATCAGGGTATGTATGAATGATCACTTATTCTGAACTTAATCGCTGACTAGGAAAAGATACATTGAGAAATAAATTTTGCCCAGTGAGTGAAAAGCAGACTGGGGAAACAGTGACATGTCATTTTAACCAATACAAACAGATTAGATAATGCAAAGTAATGCTCAGAAGCTCTAACAAGCTCTGTGGGAGTGGTTTCGTGCACTCTGCACTGAACTCATCTCTGATGCGATATGCACTCTTCCCCGAGTTCTACCTCTCATAAAAGCAATGGCACAACGCACTTCCTACGTCCTTCGCTCCTCTTCCTGAGGCTGTCTTTTCCAGCTGCCTGGGAACCTGCCAGAGAAATGTGTGAGCTCTGCCTTCTCTCAACTCCTATCTCTACGTGTTTAGTTTCAGAGAAATATCTTCTTTTCCCATTGTAATAAATGCATCACTAATAAAATAATTTCAGTAGTTTAAAATTTTATGAAGGAAGGACAGTTTCTAGTAATTTCTTCTATAAAGCAACCTAACTAATTAAATAAATACCTGTGAGTTAAAATTGGAATTAATAAATTAAAGATTGAAGAACACTTGGTTATTCTCTTCCAGTAGGATCAGGAGAAGGAAGGGGAGCGTGTACATATACCATAAGGTCTCGAGTTTTCCTGTGCTTGCTGGAGCAACACTGATGAGGGTAGGAGTTTGCACTAAATGGTGGTACAAGCATAATAAAAATAAAGAAGAGGAGGTAATGATTATTTTTATGATAGTTAAACACATACAGATGAATTGCAACAAGGGATATGACACAAGAAGAGGAAAGGCTGAGAAAGAATATTCTCTCAGAAAATAAGCCTAGAAAATGTACATTCCCAGGAATATTTCCTTGGCTAAACAAATGCATGGCCACTTTTTTGAGCCATATGTTAATATTGTTTTCTAATTTATATGAGTAGAAACGCTGCAACCCAACATGGTCTTACATGTAGGCAAAATTTTGCATACTACATCCAGGCAATGACCCCTACCCTCCTTTCATGCTGTCACTGATGCCCTTCACAGGTACTGGTGATCCTGAAATCTTGGATTTTGTTTTACCTTTTGAAGGAGCAAAGACAAGGCACTTCTTAAATAATGCAGCTAGTGCAATCTCCTAGACAAATGGCACATTAATCAGTCTCTAAATCCTTGTTTTTTGAAGAGTTGTGCATTTTAAAGAAGACGGAATAATTGTTTAGTGACTTGGTGCCATTGATTTGCATTATGGATGGTGTTGACTGGGTCTGTGTCAGGTCATCAGGGAGAGATAGCCTCTGCATAGCTAAATAACATGAGAAGAGAGGCACTTCTGATTTCATATTCAGAAGAAAACCAATCCTTAAAGAAGTTTTGCTTGACCTTCCCTGAACAACTTTTCTCCAGTGCGTGATTTTCAGGAATTGATGAGAAAAATCTTTTAGTATCGATATCAACAGAATGTCTTGGCCTCAGTGTTGAAAAAATTTCCTTACCTTACACAATTTGAAAAGAAGGGCAAGGCTGAAACAATCTGAACAAAATTGTGGACAATATTCTGCTGAAAACCACACTGAATTTTATGGCTGTGGTTGAATATGCTTTGAATTGAAAAATCAAATCAAATGAACATTAGTTCTTTCACCTGACAGAGCAGAAGTTTTGTGTTTTCAAAAGATCCATTTAAGTTAGGAGGTCTGCTATTTTACAAAGGTTTAAGAGAAAGTTTCATCCAGTCATGCTGAATTGGTTACAGTTGAAATGCTTTTGTTAGTCCCAACATAGCTCTCCCTTTTTATATTTTCCAGATAAAATTCTCATACCTTTGACTTGAACATGAAATTGTTTCAAATTCATAGACCAATTTCTTTCATCCTTTTCTTTTTTGCTGAAAGATTCATTAAACACTCTTCACTTTTGACCTACGTTTTTCTCATACATAACCAAAATCATTTATTTATTTATTCCTCAGTCTCTAGACTGTGTAGACTTTGGCATCAAATTTTCTGTGAATAAAATGATCTGTTCTCGGGGCTGCAATCTTTCTGAAATGAAATCTATAATTTTTGTGCTTCACAGTGGCTGACTTTTTTTTACAAGATATCATGCAGTTGTCATATTGTGACGACTCATTGAATTACTCCAGGGAAAAGTGTGACTTAAAAAAAGATTCTTTGTCTTTGCTTTTAAAGATATATGACACAGCAATTTTCTGTCTTAATGATAAGTAAATGATCTGAGTCAGTGAACTGCTACAGCGACTAGAGAAAAAGGAGCTGTGCTTTGCTAGAATGAGATGTTTTGAGAGTTAGACTTTCCAACTTATCAGATAATTTTCTTCTAAGTACAGTCTTCACTGTTAAGTAAATATATCAATTTAGGAAATAAAGAGTGCTTGCACATAGTTGTAAGTGAATCTTGTTAAGTAGGACATGACTATAATAAAGAGAATTTGGCATGTAATTTAACAGTCTGCAAAGGTATTTGATTCACTGACAGAATACTTTTTATCGAGTTGAGGTGAGACCTGTGCAGAAGACCATTCACCACAGTTCCTGCTGAGCGTGTTGCTGAGGTAGGCATCTTCATAGTCCCACCATCCCAGTAATGGTTTTGCTGTTGTCATGGGATCAATGAACATAGAGCTAACGTGATCCTACCTGTCTCTCTGAATGTTTTGTCAAGAGAAGAAACTACGCAATGACTTCTATCTGAAATATGTAACCTCTACTACATTATACGCAGTGTTAAATTTTTATTGTAAAAGTGTGTTTTGTCATTGGTCAATTACTATTTCAGAGAAGCAGTGCACTGTGCAACTTCAGGCAGATGTTTCCTTGGAGCGGGTTGTCTAATTTCATCTGCTGGCAACATATTTTGTGTATTCGTATTTTACCCCTATGTTGAATATTGTGAATTTTTGCCACATTGGCTGGAAATGCTTTCTTGCTAACATGTCTATGTGATCTTTATGACACAATAATATGTACAGAGAATAAGACTCGTGTTCTGTGGTAGGCTTGAGAATGACATTTTAATACAAAATTATTTGCATGAGTTTTCTCCCTGTGATATAAATGAAGTGTTCTAGAATAATGAGTAATGACTGCACAGAGGACACCAGTTAAAATAAATTTGTGACCCAGATGGATGCTGCCTTTTTATCTTTGATATCATTGCAAAATCTATTGCATTATAGGGGCAGAGGAGAGAAGAGAGACAAAAAAACAGTGAAAGAAAGACAGAGGAAAACTAGGAGAACATTATACATTTAATAAGCTTCACATTGCATTTCTATTACTAACCAATATCCAAGTATAATGATTGTGTGACTAGTGAATTATTTGTTTTTGTTTGTTTGTTTTTTGTTTTTTTCCGGTACCGGGAATCGAACTCACGACGTCGCTCTTGCCAGGCAGGCGCTGTGCCACTGAGCTAAATCCCCAGCCCCCTAGTGAGTTATTTAAAACTGAATTTATAACCTTAAAATGACACTGATAATGATGGCATATTTTACTATGTGAATTACTGTCTCCAAGGTTGATTTGACTTTGGAATACATTTTTACACCTCTCATTTGACAAGTAGATAAGAAGTAAGAGAATATCTTCTCTACTTCACTAATGAATATGTTTCATTTTATTGGAAATGCATGAAAGAGTATATGTACTATGATACTATCATCCCTTGTTTCACTAGCTCAATAGATATATTCACCTAGCTATGACAATAAATTAATTGTTATTTAATGGTGATATACATTATTTGCTGGTAAGTTATTCATGCACAGTTTAAAATAATACAAAATTAGACTGTGAAATCTGCATAAATTTAAGTAATTTAGTACAAAATTCATACATACATACATACATACATACATGCGTTAGAGATCTTGGATTTATGGTAAAAAAGAGTGTTGGGTGACACATCTCAGAGGCCTTGTAAGAAGAAAAAAAAAATTTGTATGTTTGGGTCACTTTGTTAGAGAAAATTTACTGATTAAATAAAGCCAAAGGTCAATCAGTATCCCAAGGCATACACACCACAAATTCTAGGATTCAATAAGAATAAACACTTTTAAAAGGCCAGGGGCTGGGGATTTAGCTCAGCGGCAAAAGTGCCTGCCTGGCAAGCGCAAGGTCGTGAGTTCGGTTCCCGGTACCGGAGAAAAACCAAAACCAAAAAAAAAAAAAACAAAAAAAAAACGCCAAAGAAAGTATAAAAGGAAGAAAGGAAAAAAGAAAAAAATGTGTATGTATACACAAGATTGTTCAGACAGTTTAACAGCTAGCTTCTCTCAGTTCCTCATAAAGAATGTTTTGTGCTAATATTGTTTAGACGAGGTATCACGCCTGTATCTTGTACTCTGATTAACTAATACACAGACCATAATATGCAATATATCAACTATTGTAATTGTCCTATTTTTGAAACTTGATTTCATTGTTTATCTTTTTTCCCTTTAAAATAAAAAAAAAATTAGAGAAGAAATCTTGAAACTGAGCTCTGGAAGATGAACACAAGAACATATGAGGTGAGACTATCTGTGATTAAACTGTGGATGAGAATAACTGTGATCATTGTTATAAGTTACTGTGATATCTTTTATGATAGGAATATCCAGTCAGATTTTTCAGGGCCAAAAGCTAATGTAAGAGATGATGCCAGAGGTGGCAAAAGGGAAATTTTGAAAGCAACACACAAGTAAAATGTCTGAAAGAACCAATACACACCATACATAAATGTACTGGAGACAATATTGACAAATCGACACAAGGGAGCCTTCTCTTGCCTTTGTATATGTCTCCCGCTTCATATTGAATTTCAGTTATGTGGTCCTTGCTCATCTTTATTAATGGACTATAGGCTACTTGAAGAAAATGTCCATTAATCACTGTATTCATTTGTAAGTAGATTATCATGGTTTATTAATATTACTTAGAATATGAATTGAAAAAATTGGATTTCAAACTCCAAAAATTTTGTTTATTAGGTATGCAAATATAGGCAAGTTAGTTGACCTCTCTACATAAAATTTATCGTGTGGAAAATTTATGATGCATAATTATTGTTAGTATAAGTGATATGGAAGTAAATTAGCAGCATTTTGCTTCATTTGTAGTAAGTATTCAATAGCAGGTGACTCCCTTAGCTCTTCATGGCCATAGCTCCCCTAGGCACTTCCTTTGTCCTTTTCTAAAGAAATTTGACTAATTCAGGGTCTCAGTGTGGTTTTGCTCCAAAACAGAAATGGAGATACGGAGGAAGTTGCACTTCTCCCTTTCCATGTGGAATTTAAGTCTCCTCCACTTCTGGTACAAAGAAATTCCAATGGATTTGAGCAAAAGGTACATAGCAGAAATACACAGAGTGGCCTTCAGAAGAAGCTCCCAGCATTTGTGTAGTAGTCCACCTTTTGCATAGTGAAATCAGTGGTAAGCTTAGTAGATATGTGATATGGCATAGAAAGTATTTTCAATAACTAATAGATTTTGACATTCATGCTTAGATTTTCAAAAGCATAAGTAAATGGTGGGGAAAGCTGTTTTTGCTTTATATATGTATTCCTCATGCCAATTACAGTTTTGTTATATATTGAGATCTAATATTAACAATAAATTTAGAAAGGATTTATTGAATTAAACTGCATTGATCTACCGCTAGTGCCCCCAAAACTACTAACAAGTACATGCCAAAATTTTAGTGTAAGAGATTTTATTGCAAAGGAAGTTTTAATTTGTTTTTTCTAATAAGCTCAACTTTTCAATATTGTTATTGAAATAATCCTCATAACTTTATTGGTTTCTCATTGCTATTTTAATATCTTTTTGGATTGCTTAAATGAATATACACTTGTAAGTAATCAATGATAAAAACATAATATCATAGACTATGCAACATTTTCTGTGATTCTATAAAAGCTTTCATCTTACTAAATTTTGAAGCAGATGGTGTCTACACTCCTTGAGTGACACTAGCACATGCGTGTAACGTCATAATTCCTTTGCTTATCCACTTCACTTCCCGTCCTCCTAGTCCCTGCATCTTCGACCCCTTTCCTATTTAAGGAAAAATCTATCTTCTTCCTTCTTATTCTCTCTTTTATTTTGCTTTGCATTTATAATTTGAGTTTTAATATCAGAGTCCAGTGGGTTTATTTGCATGAAAACTTGCAAATATAAAACCATAAAAGAAAACAATCACTGTAACTCTTGTTTGAGTGCATAGTTGTTGATTCCACATGCAAGGTGATAATTCTTCATTTAGTATGCTTTAACATGAAAAGCCCTCTCCAAGTGTATGGACTGTCAAAGTCAAGCAACCCAGAGCACACATGTACAGCCCATGTGAGATTTGACTAGAGAGCAAACAAAATGTTGGATGTCCTATTAGGACAAATACATCTATGCAAGTCATTTGGTTTTTGTTGTTGTTATTGTTCTTTTATTTTAAAGATAAAAGAAAGAAAACAGTAAAAATAAGTGTACTACTGATTTAAAGTTTATCAGCACTTTTGGGACTGTCAAGACTTGGCAAACTTAGATGAGTACTAGTACTTGCTAGGTAAAGCTAGTCTTAATGTCAGAATTTGCAGTTCATTATCAGATGCTAAATAAAAATGGTTTTAAAGATAGAGAAGGCTGTTTGATTGGATGAGTTCCATGAGAGAGCTCCTGGAACAAACACCCACAGCACGGTGTTTCATTTTATTTTCCATGGCCCCTCTACGCAATTTTTCAGAGTGAGATAGGAATAACTTCATTTTGAAAATGAGTTTTCACAAAACCTAGGGTAATTTTATTTTTAACCATGAATTTAAATATATTTTGCTTTTTAAATACATTTTTCAAGTGCATCTCTAGAGATGAAAATATTAAATCATGTTAAACTTCTACCCTGAATTAATATAATTTCTCTTAAATGCAACTTTGAATTTGATTTCACTGAGTTTCCTTAGGGGAATGGGTAGACCCAGAGTTCTAGAGTTGTCTGCAGTAACACTATTTTCTTAAAAGCAAAGGTTGCAAAAGGTAATCCAGCTATTCCCACACAGGAGACCCGCACTGTGAAAAGAGAATGTAAAAGCAGGAATAATGTTAGCAAAACAGTGAAACTGTTAGAAGATGTGTCATGTGATGATTAATCTTATCAACTTCATTGACTTGCAAAATCCCTAACACATTAGTAAACACACTTCTGGGTGTGTCTGTGCGGGTCGGAGGTGCGGTCTTGGAAACTATATCCCTTTCCTGTCTGTCCCTTCCCCTGTTCTCTGCTTCTTGGATTCCATGAATTGAGCAGCTTTCCTCTGCCTCGTGCTTCTCTCCATCATGATTTTGCTTTGGAGTTAGCAACCATGGACTGAAACCTCTGAGAACGTGAGCCAAAGTGAGTCCTCTCCTCCATGCAATCGTGGGTGCCTGCGTTTTGTCTCAGCACTGGAAAAGGCAGCTAATATACTTGCTGAATGTATCATGTATTCCTAAGAAGCAGAGTTAATGTTTATGATATTTGATATCCTAAGAAATACCTGTCAGAATTTAATTGTTCTTGATTATTATTGTTTCTTCTCAGGCTTTCCTCAGTTGTATTAAGAGTCAGGTTACTAGATAAATCACTAAATGTTATGGCTGTTATCTAGATGGACCCTCAAAGACTCATGTACTCGTAGGTGGAATTTTGGAAAGTGGCTGCATTGTAGGTGTGTAGCGCTGGATTGGGGTGTGTGATGCTGGAATTAAGGGTGTGTGATAACTATTTTGGTTTAGTATAGATCTGAGTGTGGGGAGCACTAATCAATAGGCTTACAGCTGCAACAGAAAGATAGAAAGAAGTTAGAGAAAGAAGGCAGGTTTGCTGCTGCCTCCTGCATCTCTGCTGTGGACTTTTCTTCCTCTGTGATACCTTTCTGCCATGCCACCTTGCTTTGAAGTTAGCTGACTATGGACTGAAATTCCTAAAAACTGTGAGCTAAAACAAACCTTTCCTCCCTTCAGCTGTTGGGTTTTGGGTATTTTGTCCCAGCAACAAGAAAGTAAGACATTAAGCTATGAATAAATTTCAAATCAGCAATATTGAGCATTTTTACACTTCTGAAATTTCCTGCCTGAAACTCCTAATGATAAATGCACCTTATTTATGCTATGCACTGACTGAGGTAGAACATGTTGAAAGAAATTTCACAAATATGGGCTTAGAATCATATCTGTAAATGATACAAAGATTCCTCATTAACCCATTATTTTTAAAGTAATATATAAATGCTTTCTGTTTTCCAAGTTTATTGTACTACAAAATAAAATGCAAGTCAGTGTTGTGTTGCATGCCTGCAACCTCAGTATTCTGTGGGGCTGAGATAGGAGATTCCCAGGTTTGAGCCCAGCCTGAACAACTTAGTGACTTATCAAGATCCTCCCTCAAAATCTAAAAAACAGGAAAAAGGGCTGGAGTGTAGCTTAGTGGATAAGCCTTAGGTTCAGTCCCCAGTACTACACACACACACATACACACACACGCACACACACATATGCACACACTCCAGAAAGCAAATACAAATACATATTTACCTGATAAAGAGTGTTTTGGAAATTTGAATGCTTCCAAGTAAACAAACACTGATTTATAGTATCTATTGCAGTATGGTTGATTCAACAGAATGACAAACTCAAAGATTTTTCTTTTGTTTTAGAAACTACAAGGGGGGGCTACCTAATATATAATTTAAGTAGCTTTTCTGTTTATTAATTGAACAGTTAAGGCTACGGGGAGCCCAAGGACATAACCGTGCTTGAGGACCCTTAACTGAACAATCCTTTCGAATCAGGCTTGTGGAGGGTGGATACAGTTCCTAAAAAGAGAATGCTTATTTCCTAGGAAAACCAAGCAGCCTGTTTTTAGGAACTGTAAAGAGAAGTTTAAAAAAGTCAAGAGAAGGTACAGTTCCCACCTTCACTTCTAAGTAGAAAATGAATAAGATGATCTACAATTTATACATATATTGTACAGTAATTATATATCAACAATACATGAAATTGTGTTTGTCATTAGGAAAGAAAAAAGGAAGGAAGAGGAGAGAAAGAAATAGAAAGATGGAAAAAGAAAAGAGGAAGGCAGGGAAGGTCTAGGGGAGGATAGAGAAGTGAAGGAGAAAAGCAGAGATGAGGGAAAGGGGGAGGAGGGGGAGGGGACAGGGGGGAAACGCAGTCAGGTTGCACTCAGCAGTGACAGGTGTCCTCTCCTGTTTTTCACTTCTTTCTCCGTTGTTACATTGCATACTCTCAGAGCACTCAGTTTGGTTTCCTTTATAAAGTTCTTTGAGCTCAACTATTCTTTATCCTACACCTTTTTTCTGTAGCAGTGGATGAGAGTAAACAGCCATAAATAAAGCTACAAACTACTATGGTTTTTGTTGCAGCAGAAAGAGCTCTTCTTCAAGACTCTGATGGAATGAATCATAATTTGTGTCATTCCTCTCGTTCTCCTTGGACACCTTCTATGGACACTTAGTACTCCTGCTCTAATACAGGAAGGCCTCCCATGATGTCCTTTTCTACCTGGCCATAACAGGGACCTCACTTGTGGTCCTCTCAAACCATTGCTGCAATTGTTATTCTGATCCTACCTCCACTTCACCCTGTTTCTACCTCTGCCGCAGAGTCTCATCCTCTGGATGGTATCACAGCTCAACAGTGAGCACCGCCGATAGCTACGGAGCCTGATGATTCTTGGCTCAGTGTCGTAGTTGTAGTGAGAGAAAATGGTGCAAAACTTTTGGAAACATTACTTAAGGTGGCTGAACTGTGTGCAAGAGCTTCGCAATGATTAACAAACAAATTTTTTTTTGAAAATGCAAAAAACTATTTGTTTCCACTTCTTCCCACTCACTCCATTCTCCATTGAATCAGCTTCAGCTTTATTTGTGTGAACACTTTTCCTCATTGTCCTAGTTACTTTTCTCTCACTGATGAGACAAGATACCCAACATTCAAAGTTAAAGGAGGAAAGGATTATTTAGCTCATAGTCTGTAGAAGTTTCCATCTGCTGGCTCCAAGGCAAGGTGGCAGGGCACAGGGCAACAGTTCACAGCAGCAGAAGGCAGCAAAAGCAGCAGGACCAAAACAGAGAAGGAGCAAACCTCTTTCCCACACTTATAGTTTGTTCAGGCTACCACCCCCTAGGGCGGGTGTAGCTCTCACACCCCAATCCTAGCACTAGACAATGAACCAATCACAGACTCTAAATTCAGCCCCTTCCACAAAGCCCGCCCCCCATAGTCACGTGAGGCTTTTGGGAGACATCCAGAAACAAACCATAGTGCTTGGCAAACAACTAATTAGTATTACGTCTATTTAAGTATAAATTCCTCAAGTTTGAGTTGCTCACATCCCCATCACCTGTTCCAATATATATCAATAATGTTTACATAGAGGAATATAATAGGGGGGTGAAAATACCATTATCACATTCGAGATGAAAGAATAGTTCTCAGCAAGGTAAGTTTTTATTTTTCTTACAGATATTTTCTTAGTATCATTTTTAGTTGTTTGTTTAGTCAAAGCTGAGTGTGTGGACCACCAGTCCAAATGTACCTACAGTTTAATTTTAACTGAATTTTCTTCGTGGTCCACATGATAACTTTTTTGAAGAATTTTAAATCTTTATACTTTTCATTTCTTGAACTTTTCTTTCTTTTTCTTTTATCACTCCCTTTTAAGTGGGTTGATTCACATGGATTTTCCTTTTTGTTTGTTTGTTTTGTTTGTTTGTCCCTCTTCTGTTGTTACTGATTCATGTTTGAAGCACTGAACACAACGACACACTTTTATTTTTCTTTCCCAAGCAGCAGCAGAGTGTGCAGAGGCATTTGTAACTGTGGCAGCATCTGGGAAAGTTACTGGCACCTAGTTCCCTGGGGCATAGGATGAATACACACCTTGCACCACGTGTAGCTTTCTCACACAGTGAAGCACCCACCCACCAGACAAGCCAAGGGCATTTCTATTGAAAAAGAAATTGTACAGGATTAGAACTAGACATCAATTTATTGAATATCTGTACTGTGAAACTCACTGTATTTGAATTTCAGAGGTAGGGAAAGCTTAGGGGAGATGCACACAGCTTCAAAAGTGACTCATTCCTTGTAAAAGTTTAGGATGGACTTAATACAGTTAGAAATTCTAGAGCACAAAACAGAAATATTAAATTAGTGTAGCTTATCATTTCACCAGCCTCTGGATCACTCCACATTTTACCCTGAAATATACAATGGGTAAATTTAAGTGATGCATGATAAGTGTGTGAAGCGGATGCCTGTATCTGAGGAACCTCAGATGGAACCCTAAGATCATAGAGTATTTCCCACACCTTGGCTGATCTTAAAGATTGGGCACTATTTCAGTGGATTTGAAAAAAATATGAGAATAGGGGTAGTGTAGGATAACTTTTGAAACTTTTACAGCACAGCAATTTTATGAAAGTTTATACTAAATAAATATATGCATTGACACTGACACCAGTTGCATTACAAAATTCCTGTAAGTTTTAAAGATAAAGTAAATGATTGTGAAGATATTGAGCTTTTTTGACAAGCTGCTGTATGTATACTTTTATTTAGGCTTAGGGTTGCACATGGTATCCTTCTCTGTTGTAAAGAGGCATTCAGAAGAAAATGTTAAGAACAGCAGAGAGAGCTTAAATTTTCCAATCCAGGCATTTCATTGTCAAAAGTAATTCTACATCCAAACCTAGAAGCAAGTAATGATGTGTGTCAATGCACCATTTTATATTTGACAATACAACCCTCCTTCCCTTCCACATTGGTTGAATTTCTATGCTCAAAAAAGACATATTGATAACAAAGTTAGACAAAGACATGGCAATCATCTTTCTCCTTAAGTTTTTAGTCTTTCTGTGACCAGTTAAGAGGAGTTTTTTAAAAAGCAGTAATACCAGTCCCCAAAACCCATTTTTCCAAAGGGAAAAAAACAAAATTATTAACATGTATAAGCATGAAGCTGCTGAAATCATGCATTGCACTGGGAAGGAAACACAAAACAACTTGGTGAGTTAGGATACAATGGAGAGTAAGGTGCCCACTGACTCTAATAACTTAGAGTGATACATATAAGAAGTTACAGGTAACTTGTAAGTGAATACTGACTGAGAAATGATAAATGAAACAACTACAGAAGACCAATGAATAATTCACCAAAAGTAACTGTCTACAAAGACATTTTTTTGTTAAGTACTATAAAAATTTTCCCAAAGAGAAAAGAAGGTGAAAAGGAATGCAAAATTCATACAGTTTGTGTGTGTATGTGTGTGTAACTACTTACATAGATTGATGTCAAGGAGGAAAATAACCAGGCATGTTGGTCTGTTCCTGTAATCCCAGCACTCAGAAGGCTGAGTCAGGAGGATCACTGTGAGTTTGAGACCAGACTGGGTTATATAAGCAAGTTCAAGGCACTATGTCAAAAAAAGGAGAATAAACATTGGAGACATTTTTAATGTTTAATTTTAAATAAAACATTTTTCTAATAGAATAATTTGTATTTATATTTTATGTGTGATATATGCATTTTATATTAATATTTGTCATTGGAATGACTTAGGATTTTTACCAGAATTTCTGAAAGATAAGGCTTCTGGGTGTATATGGATTTCTGTTTCTGTGACTGGTTTTAAAATCTAGAGCAATAGGTCATCTGTCTTTAGATATTCTATTTTAAAACATTCTTTTTTAAATAATGTAGTAGTACTCATAAAGGGACACAGTTTTATGGATATCAGCACTTACAAGAGGGATTGATTTATCAATTCTTGCTTATCATAAGTAATTTAAAACTGCTTTTACAATGACTGTACCCATTTTATTAACTCTAGAATGAAAATGACTCCATCATCCCAAGATTTTCTTTCAGGTATAAAGGAAAGGAGTAAATATTAAGCACAGTGTGTCGACAGTCAAATATGAACTTGAACTACATATTAAACAAGGACTTCTGATTCCTTTTTTCTTTCACTATTCCTTGGAAAGGAGGGGAGAATCCCACTTCTGTTATTATTCTTGATTCCACTTGTTCATAGTCTTATCTTGTTTAAATTTGTATATTTCTACCTACATTGCAGTTCAAGCAAGTAAAAGTTGTTTACTTATCAAAATTATTTAAATGAGGACCTTTGCAAGATGCTGTCATTGTGTAATTCAGTATTTTTTCTCTGTGTACTCCCCTAGGTTTTGAATATTTGCACACATCCACAAAGCACAGTATTTACCAGATATTTGCAGAAGATCTAGTATGATTCAGGTGTTGTGGCTGTCACTGAGATGGCAACATATCTGAGACCTGACCCTGCTCTAAACACCCACCTGCGGAGAGCGGCAGCGGGCTGCAGGGTATGGAAGCAAAAAGAGACTTTCTAAGTATTATAACGATCATAAGAATATGCACAGTGTGTTTAGGAGAAAAAATCATGCCTCTCATTTTACTTGTCTCCATACAGTGGAAAGGAGGAAATTTGCACACAAGATTTCTTGGAAAGCCTGCATCTTGAAGAGTGAAAAGATTAACATTGGTGAAAAGCAAACTTCTGAATCTTGAGATGATCTGCTATGACTTTTTCACTTTCCAGTATTGCCCAGTCCAACAGTTCATTTCCCACTTCCAATGATCACTCATATCAACAAACAAGTTATCTGCTTTACCGTGGCTTAAATGTAAACTCCTATTATACAGGTTTTATGTTGTCACATTGAACTAACATACAGTATCCCAAAGGACCTAGAAAAGTGAACAACCTATGCAATTGTGACAGTTACCTACAGCAACCGTGTAAGCCAAATCTTCAGAGCAAATCTGTGCAGAAAAAAGGGCTGCAGGGGATCAAGGCCAAGGTCTCCTGCATATTAAGCAAATGCTATGCTACTAAGCTACCACCCAGACTCTTGTGGCAAGAAATTAACAGAAAAAGACACAGCAATTGGGAAAATGGGTAGCTTTCCTTATCTTCCTGAGCAAAGAATGTACTTCCCCTACTGGCAAGAATGGAAATATTTTTCTGTATTTTTAGGGTTGACTCACCTTATAATTCTTGCAGAACACAGTGACTATTTTGCTTAATAAACATTAAAAATGAGAAAAATGCTGAGGGTGGTGTCACAGACCTGCAGTCCTATCCACTGAGGAGACAGATGCAGGATAATCACAAATTCCAGGCCAAACTGGAATATGCACTAATTCTTTAATGTAAGAATACATACATACACACACATACATACATACATATATACATACGTACATACACACTAGGCTGAGGGTGTAGCTATGTGGTAGAATGGTTGCATAGCATGTGCAAGGGTCTGGGTTCAAGAGAAACACAAAAAAACAAACAAATATTATTTTGATTAGCTTCTTTTGGAACCAACACATGTGCTCTAGTCTCTGTGCATTAGACTCCGTCTGAAACTTCATGTTAAGAATGGTGGATAGAAGTATGCCCATGCGGAATTCATCCTGCCAGCAGGTGGCAGCAGCAGTGACAGGAGCACCTCTGTTGCTAAGGAGGACTATTCAAAGGAACTGTCATTATTTATTTATAGTATATCATTTCATTTGTTCTTCAATAACTGGACGGTTCATTTGTAAATCTAAATAGAGACTATTTCTGAAGTTTCTCCTTGCATAAAGCAGATATACCAAGGGCTTAAAATTTGATGATTGCAAATTAATATCTGACACAAAAACACTTTGTACCCATGATAAATATCTTATGAAAGCAAGAGAAAATAATGTCAAGACATTCTCATATTTCCCTCTTTTGTTTTTTTGTTTTGTTTTGTTTTGTTTCTGTTTCTGTTTTTCCCGGTACAGGGAATCAAACTCACCACCTCACGCTTGCCAGGTAGGCGCTGTGCCGCTGAGCTAAATGCCCTGCCCAATTTCCCTCTTTTGAATGTGCTCTATTGAAAAGGTACCAAGAATGAAGTTTTTAATACACAGGACCTTCTAATTCAATTTATTAATTTTTTCACAAGAAACAGCACAGTAATCAAAGATTTTATATCAATAGTGGAACTTCAGAGAAAAGATAAATTCATTTTTAAAATCTCAGATCCCGTTATAGGAGTATTTTATTAAACCCGAAATGCTGTTTGTAAACCATGAATAACGTACAGATATGCAGAATGTCTTGGCTTTTTGATGAAATGAACTCTGTGACCCACTAGTATTGAGGAACTGTCAGGAACCAGTGAGATGGCAACTGAGAAAAATGTCACAACACAGATGGAATCTTACAGCGATTTTCTTAAGGGGATACTGAAATATTGGGATTGAGTGACTTAAAAAATCTCAAAGGAATATCAGTCTTTCATTGTGAACACACTTCTCTGTGATGGCCTTAGAAATATTAAACTCTACGATAAACAAAATAGTAACCTATAAGGCAATTCTTGATTTGGTCTCTGAAAAGACATGCCAGTAGAGTCCTCAGATTAAATAAAGTTAAAAATTTTATTTCCAAGTTTATTTCAATACAAGTTGTTTCTGTAACTTTTGACAATGTAAGAAAAAGATATTGGGTATGTTAAAATAGTTTGCTACTAGCATAAAAATAATGAAAACATATACAGTGGCTTGTTAATGAGATTGTTATAGAACCTAACCTTTAAGTTAGATGCTACCTCATTGTAATGACTTATAAAAATAATTCTCATGTTTCTAGGACTCATAATTCATCGAACAAATTGAAGGAAATGCAAGCTTGGGAAGGCAGAAAGCATGTCAACAAATTATTTATCAGAGCTTTTAAAGAAGAAATAATTTTTGTAGTTATGGTCACCAATGTAAATGTGAAAGTAGTATGACTTCTTTAGCACCAGGTGACTCTGCAAGGTGTTGACACTCACATATGTATTAGTTTAACTTCAACACAGTGCATATTTATTAATATTCATTAATATAAAATTCATCATTATGCCAGAATAGACTGTGTTCCTTTCCTTCATTTCAACACCTGATTATGGTTAATGATCATCTTGGTTGAAGAAATCAAATCTATACTTTAAAATACCAAAGTATAAGTATCGCATTAAATATCAACAAATACATATGTCACAAGAAATATGAAATGTTTTGGGGACAGCAATGAATCTCCCCTTGCTATTCTGCTATGTTTACCTTTAATGATTGTTTCACAAATTTGTGCGTAGCAGGCAATGTTGGAGGTTTTACATGTTAAATGTGCATGCACTGAGAGGATGCCAAGCCCACATGCCCTCCACATGTGAACCTTTTAAAGTCCCTTTGCCTTGTTCCTTCTCTTCAGAAAGATAAGGGACAGTTTTTAGGCTGAATATACTTACAAAATATTTCTTACCTTATCCAAAGACTGTTTCTCTTGTTTCTGTTTCCCTCGGTTGTACACTCTGATTGTTATTCATGATTGCCAACATGACTCAACTAGGAGACGTGTAGTAGATGAGTGAAGCACTTCTAGGTGTGTCTGGAAGTACTTTTAGAGATGATTGGCATGAATACATGCAAATCAGAGGGGGAGACTCACTGATTGTGAATGGCACCATCCAATAAATGTAGAGCCGTGATGGAATGAAAGGGGAGAGAGGAGGAAGTTGACCTGTGTTTCAGAAGCTCTCTGCTACTTGAGCGGGTTTGCCTTTTGCTCCTGCTGCTGTGTATAGACATCAGCACGCAGCTTCTTCAGCCTTTCGTGCGTATTCACCCAGTGCCTTCCAGGAAGCATTCAGGTCTTCAGCATCAGACTGACATTACATCCCAGACCTCTGTTCTGTAGCTTCCACTTTCTTGGACTGAGCAGTTACTGTATCCTCTCACTTCCCAGCATGTAGATGTTCATTGTGGACTATCCAGTCTCTAATTCTGTAAAGCCAATCTAGTAAATCTCTTTTCAGAAGGACATGCATACATTAACATATTCTTTACTGATTCTCTTCCTCTTGAGAACTCAAACCAAAACTTATACTAATATAGAACAGGGGCTTTGTTGTTTAACCTCACTCACTATGTCCATTGCATTTCATCAACATGTGCAGGTGCAAATATATCATATATATTTGTTGTCAAATATTTAATAAAGTCTAGTGGGCAGAAAGGACAATGTAGAAGATGTGAAAAGAGGAGTGGAATATGTCTGCACACAGCAAGGAAGTAAATGACGTAAGGGACCTTGAGTGGCTTCTTAGCCACTTTCTTCATCGCTGAGACAAAATATGAGAAAATCATGACTTAAAAGAAAGGTTTACTTTTCCTCAATGTTAGAAGTCTCAGTCCTTGGATGGTTGGGTGGCTCAAGAAGAAGCAGCAGGGTGGAAAGACCTAAGCAGAGAAACAGTGCTCAAGTCATGGAGGTCAGGGATGGGAGGGGGGGACAGAGACAGAGACAGAGACAGACAGAGAGAGAGAGAGAGAGAGAGAGAGAGAGAGAGAGAGAGAGAGAGAGAGGGAGAGGGAGAGGGAGAAGAGGAACTGAGAAGGGAGGTATAGCTTCCAGAACACCCACATCCACTGGCCTGCCTTATCTGTCCAGATCTCACTTCCTAAAAGCAAGCCAGCTATGTTAGACAACCCCCTTCCAAAGCCCCACCTATGAGCACGTCAAAACTTCAGGGGCCCTCTGGGTGCAAACCATGAGAGATGTAAACAGATTTTATAAGTGATTTGTTTCTTAAAACATTTTAACATTTCCTGGGGCTGACTTAAATCAAACATGCTTTGGGTATGGATTGCTGAAGTTTATAAAAGAGTTTCAGACCATTTCCCCCATTTACTCTCATTCTTGTTTAGGAAGCTTTCCTCTTTTACACAAATCCAGGGAGTTTTGGAAAAATGTTTCAATTGTGAAGAGGAAGTGGGGCTCCGTGTGTCACAAAGTGTACTACATCAGAAAGGCAGGGGATTGAATATGGCTTTCTGAATTTACTTTTATTCTTAGCACAAGCATCCTCCCTCTTGTCCACAAAGGTAAGATCTCAACCTTTGCAAATCTTGCACAGTGATGGCAAATTCTTTTGCAAAAAGTGTATTATATACCAACATCTAATAAACAGTCATTGGCTTTTCTTTAAATAAATGAAGACTTCTGGCTTCTCTTGGAAAACTGTCATGTAGCAATACAGCTGTTATCCCAGCATGGTGATATAGCCAGATCCCCAGTGTTCCTTATTGCTTCCCCAGCACTGAAGAAGGTCCTATTTATTGTTCAAGTGTATTTCACTATGGTAGGAAGCAGAATATAAAGTACATATTGTACCAAAACCTCTATAAAATATTGAACCATTAAATATAGATGACAAAGTGTATAATGTCCAGTGTGGGTGGCAATTAATTCTGTGACTTCAAAAATAAAGAGTGTGTGTGTGTATGTGTGTGTGTGTTGTATGTTGTCTTCCATGCTATATCATGCTATATTCACTTTGAGGGCTAGCATTACTTATTGTTTTGATTTCTGTTATGGTTTATTAAGTTTTCATTTTCAATCAAATTCTGCAAAGCTTTTTGGTGTAAATTTGCTTGTGTTGTATCACAAGTATGCTTTTAAAATCTTAAAGACACTAATTTGTACCTAATCTAGGAAATCAAATACAAATGAATTGAAGACACATTTTTAGTGATATATTTTAATTATTTGCATGGAAAGCATGTTTCCTCAACTGAATTTATGAAAAACACTGATTTTTATTATTACAGACAAAAATGCTCTGATTTGGTCAGAAGAGCCTATTGACTTTATGATGCACACACGACTAATATTATACATTTCGAAATGATTCTTTTTTTTGTTTTCTTCCAGTACCGGGAATTGAACTTTTAACCTTGAGCTTGCCAGGCAGGCACTGTGTCGCTGAGCTAAATCCCCAGCCACTCATAATCATTCTTATTTCTTTTGATGATAGGAAATAATTTTGGCAAATAGGAAATATCTTGTAAATTGTTTCTATTATTTATAATTTCTTTGATAAGATATATATCACTTTCAGAAAAAAGTTGTGGGGGCTGGGGATTTACTGGGGGCTGGGGATTTAGCTCAGTGGCAAAAGCGCCTGCCTCGCAAGCGCAAGGTCGTGAGTTCGGTTCCCGGTACCAGAGAAAAACCAAAAAAAAATAAATAAATAAATAGAAAAAAGTTGTAACTATTTTAGGATGAATTTTTGTCAAGGAGAAGAAGAAAATTTTACATGGGAGCATCAAGACGTACATTTTACAATTCAAGATTTGCAGTAAAATTGAATTTGCATCCAAATACAAGAAAAACATATGGAATTCTTTATACTTTTATTACTTAATGTTGTAGCACCTTCACTCAATTCATAGCCTCTTTTATAGAAACACTGGAGACTGCAAACAGGCAATACACCCTGCAAACAAAATCATTCACTAAGAAAGCAATATATTCAGAAATACCAGAAATAGAATGTCCACAAAATAAGAGCATATGTAAGTAATATTTTCATATCATGTAAGGTTTTCTGCACAAGTTTTACATTTTGAGTGGTTGATTGTGAATATTCTGCAGTTATTCTTTACCAAAATTCATCAAAATTGGAGATTGAGTGTCAGAAGGCTGGGTTAGTGTTGAGGGCTTTATTTACTAAGATCTATGGGAAGTTTACTTCCTCTACGTGAGGCTTCAGAAGGTCATGCTCAACTGGACTCTGAACAAGTCTGTGGAAACACACATAGGATGTGGCCTTACACAGATGTACACGGATTTACTTAGATATGAGTTTTAAGGGTTTCAGTCTATTTACTATAGAAATGCCAAGTGATATTCTAGATTTCCAGTTTCTTATAATATAACTTACAAAAGAACAATGGCCTCTTCAAACCAACACCACACAAGGAATCTGAATAAAAAGAAGAGATTTGCAAGATGGATGGGGGGATGTGAGACAAATAATTAAGGTGTATTTTGTTCAGGTATCAATTCCCCACCAAGAATGCTAAGTTTATGTACAACAAACAAGTACAAATAAAAAATAAGCAAATAAATAATTTCTTTAAAAAATTCTCATACACATTGTTTCAAAGGCAAATTGGGTGCTGAAATATTTTTATTCATACCTTTTGAGATCTAAATGGGTTAGTGTCAATTTCTATGATTTGGTTTTCTCTTGAGCCAGTGTGTTGGCATGCATGATGCTCAGGATTCCTCATCCGTCACACCTACAATTAATAAGAAATACTAAGGAGACTGCACGTTTGTCTAGTTTTGCAGGTAAGGAGCTTAGAAATCACCCTTTATGTTCTAGCAAATAGTAAAAAATCGATAGATGGAAAACAACTATCTATTGTATCCATGAGAGATAGAGTTTAAACATGAAGTAAGTAACTTCAGTAATGCTCTGCCCAAAAAGATACCCACTTCTCTACATCTAAGCCCTAATAAACTCATTTGATTGCTAAGCTAGGCTCACCCAAGACATTCTTCAGAGCCCTTTCTCTGAGGGAGCCCTTTCAATTCAGAGGCAGATATTTCTTTTGTGTCTCTGCAGGAAATTCACAGGACAACAGCACGAAGCTCATCAAAGGTTTAATCCATTGATCAGTTCATAGCTGCACGGGCTCTCTATGAGAAGGTGCCGCTCAGCTGGAGGAAGAAGCCCACTGGGGAGGGTGCTTTTGAAAGGTGTATCCTGTCCCCATCCTCTTCCTCTCTCTACTTCCTTCACTCTCCCTCTGCTTTCTGACCACCATGAAGTGGGTAATTCTCTCTCCCAAGTACTCCTGCCATGATGTGTCTGTCTTGACACAGGCCAGGATGAAGTCAGTTAACCATGTACTGACACTGACATCCCAGGTGTGCATTAGGAAGATAAATCTTGGCCACATTTTGAAAGATGACAGGGGCAAAATTGGAAGTCTGCAGTGGGACTTCTTGAAAGGATGTCATTAGGAATAGTTTGTGGAGGTTTCAGTCTATACTTGGCTGGCTCCGAGGCAGAGTGGCACATGGCAGAGTGGAAACTTTCATGGTGGCAGAACACGGTAAAAACAACCAGAGCAAAAGGGAGGAATGGTGGCAAGCAGCCTCTTTCCCTCCTTTATATTGTAGACAGGCTACCCCACCTCCGAGACTGTAATCCAAAGCAAAACATTTTTTCCTTTAAGGTGTATATTCAAGTATTTTATATCAGCAACAAAAAGCTCACTAAAAGAGCATAGGCCAAACTACTGTTTCTACAGTTGAAGACCCAAAGAGGTAAATATGAGGAGCCACAGATTTCTAGAGCAAAGATTCATGAGCTGAAACTTGTGTACTGAAACAAGCTTAGGAAAACCTGAACTGTAATTCACAAGTTGCTGTCAGTTCAGTGTGGACAAGGATGAGTGCTGCAAACTCCGGGGGATTCCGGTGATAGGGTCTCCCTGCACTTTTGTCACTCTAACTTCCAGGAGATCAACAAAATCCTTACAATAAATATATGATAATTCCATATCTAATCTCATGTGTAACTTGAAGGATTTTTCTCTAAGATAAGAAAGAACTGGATGTCTGCTCTCTTCCGTTCTGTTTGACATAGTATTAGAAGTGCTAGCCAGAGCAATGAAGACAAAGATGAATGTATCCAAAGAAGAGAGGAAGAAGTTAACTTATCTCTTGATTGCTGATGACACAATCTTCTATATACAAAGCCTGAGATTCTACACTCACACACACGTGCACGCACATGCCCTCAAGCAAATAAAACAAAACTCATAAACATAATGAATAACTTCAATAACGTTGTTGGGTAGTAGATCAACATACAAAATCAGTAGCAAGTGTCTATTGCCAAACTAACATAAAATAAACCAAGAGAATAATCTCATTTATGCTAGCTATAAAATAATAAAATATTTCAGTATCAATTTAACCAAGTATGTGAAAGATCTGTACGCTGAAAATAAACTATAGTAAGAGAATTTGAAGAAGATAAAAGTAAATGGAGAGGCACCCTGTGTTTAAGGATTGGAAGATTTATTACTGAACTGCCTATACTATCAAAGCAATGAACAGATAAATCTAATCCTTACCAAAATTACACAAACTTTTTACAGACATAGACAATCAATAATCAATCCTAAAATTCATATGACTTCACAAAAAGCCTCAAATAGCTAAAGAAATAAAAAAAGTTAAACAAACAAACAGACAAAGCTGGAGGCATCAGACTCTCTGATTTCAATATCTGTGACAAAGCTATAGATATCAAACAGCATGGTCCTTGCAAAAATGTAAAAGCAGAGTGGGGGGGGGAGGCTAAGAGAATAGAATACAGAGCCCAGAAATGAATTCACATTTATGATCAATCCATTTGAGATAAAGTACTAAGAACACATGATAGGGAATGCAGTCTTTTCAATCAATGATAATAAATAAAACTGAATATCCAAATACAGTGAATGAAATTAGATCCTCCTGTCATACACAGACCTAGTCAGAATGGATTAAAGTGTTAAACATAAGATCTGAAAAGATAAAAGTACTTCCAAAAATAGTAGTAATATCAGTCTGAGCAATGAATTGCTGTGATATGCGACCAAAGTACAAGCAATAAAAGCAAAACTGGACAATTGAGGTTAAATTAAATTTAAAAATTTTTACACAGCAAAGTAAACAGCCAGTGGACCAAAGTGAACCTATAAAATGGGAGGATGTGTTTGTAAATATACATCTGAAGATAGGTTCACATTCAAATTACATATGCTAAAGAAGTCAATTACAGTAAAGCTCTTTTAAAATGTATGAAGGATCAATACAGTCCTTTCTCAAAAGACGTAAAGGTCACCAAGAAGCATGTGAAAATTGTTTACATTACTTGAGAGATACAAACCATACCTGTAATTCAGTCACTTTGTATTTATCATGGCTGCTATGATGACTGTACAGAGCGGGTGTTGGAGAGAATGTGGACAAAGGGGATCTGCTCAGTGTCGGGGAGAATGCATGTTAGCACAATCATTATGGAAAAGAGTCTGGAATTTCTTCTAAGAATTAAAAATAGAACTCTCATGCAACAATTTCATTTCTGGATCTATACCATACCAAAGGATATGAAGTCAGTACGTCAAAAGCTACTTTCATTTCAATATTCACTGTACCAGTATTCAAATAGCCAAGATATGGAATCAGGCTAAGCACTCATGATTGCATGGCTGGAATAAAAATGAGACATATATACACAATGGAATATTGTTCAACCTTAAGAAAAGAAAAACTTCTGTTATTTATAACAATACAGAAGAATGTGGAGGACATTTTATTAAGAGGAATAAACCAGATACAGAGAGACAAGTACCATATGATCTCAAATACAGGACTTTTAGAAGTCAAACTCAAACATACAGTGAAATGATTTTCAGTAGATACTGGAAGAAGGAATGCATGAAGAAGGCACTGGTCAAAGGATACAAAATTTCAGATGGAAGGAAGAGACTCAGGAGCCCTACTGGAGAGTATGATCATTTGAAATTATAACAATACATCTCATGCATAGAAATGGCTAACAGTAGATTCTAAATATTTTGCCTACAGAGCATCATAAGTATGTAAGATTATGTATACAGTAAATAGCTTTAATAATGTATGCATAACTAAACTATCAAATTTTATGCCATAAAACCTATGTTTTACTTGAAAAATATCTCACATAATAAACTAAGTACATATATTTACATATAACTGTATTATTAAGTATAAATTATGCAGGTATATTTAAATATATATGTGTGTGTGTGTGTGCACATATAAGTGTACATGTATATCATCATCAACATGGGAAATTGAGGACCTCCTGGTTCTTTAAGGTGTTTACTTAATGTAAAGCAGCCCTAAGTAACCCCGGAATTTTCAATTCTAAAATGATTGGTTTGGTTGATTAAATATCTGAAAATGTGTTTTATAGCAAATGAGGTAAAGTCTTTGATACAATTTTCTTCTTCTGGTAAAATGGGACTATCACACTTCTCAAGGGTTATTGAGGAATTACATTGGATCTCTTAGGTATAAAACTAGGAAAACTATATTGTTTGTGAAAATATACCCATAAAATATTACATATCTGTTGAGCAATGTAAACAAAATATTTATGATTTAATCACTTTGTTGAGAATTGTTTATCTTCTTAACTATTGAGACTATTGCCTTCTGTTATACTTGTGAAGTAAAATATCAAAATTTTTGCAGTTTCAAATGTCATGAATTGAAATCCAGTTTATTGGCTAATTTTACCCAGGCTGTAGTCTGGATTTTGTTAAATCACCCTTCTTCCCTCCAGCTATCCAGCTGTTTGATGGCTGAGATTAAGCAATTGGTCATGGATCCAGCAGTGCTTTGTTCAGTCTATGCTGAGTCAAGAAATTTATATTTTACATTTGCTCATAGATTGGTAGATCCTAAAATCATGTTGTCTTGAGATCTGTAATAAAGTGGATGTTTTATTAAATATTAATGTTAAAATTCAAAATGATTATTATATATGTTAAAATTGTACACTGTCCATTGCATCCATCTGCAAAAGAAGTTAGCTATTGTGAAGTATATGCAGCCTTTTTTAGGTGTAATTAATGCCCGCTATTTCTGTGGGTGTAATTTTGGGAGCAATTTTTTTATAAAACACCGTAAGGTATAACTTTGTAAATTTGATATCATTAGCACAAAATCCATTTAACCAAATTTCTGTACTAACAAAAATCCTCCTGAATAATTCCCAACACTGCATAAGAAGTCAACATGCTGAAGGGGCATGTGCAGGGCACCATGACTACTGTTGTTATTTACAACAACCAAGATTGGAAAAAACTTCACTGCTCATCAGCACGAGTGGATAAAGGAAACATGGCAGATACCCACAACCGAATTCTATCCAGCCTAAAGAAGGAGGAAATCCTGTTACTTAGGAATATGGAAGAATCGTGAGGGAAATTATGTCAACTGAAATGAACCAGATGTATAAAGACAGAATCTGAATCTGTCTTGAATCTGCACAGAATCATTCTAAAATTAATGAGCTGGAAATAGGAGGACAGGAAAAAAATAGGTATCCAGTAAGAATTAATGTGACCATGAATGTCATTCACTTTTCTTTTATGAAGGTCTGTTGCATTTTAATTTTTAAAAAAATGGATTTACAGAAGCAGAGAGACTAATGGTGGTAGAAGGGGTTGAAAGATGGTGGTAGTAGGGATGAAGGGAGGAGATTAGGAAATGTTAGTCTTTTTTTTGGTACCGGGAATCTAACTCAGATCCTTGTGCTTGCCTGGCAGGTGCTTGTGACACTGAACTATATTGCCAGCCATGTTAGTCATTTTATAAAAATTTCACTTAAGCAGTAAGAATACTTTCAAGAGACTTGTTATATATCAAGATGATTATAGTTAATATCAGTACATTGTACATCTGAAAAATCACTAAGTGTACATTGTAAATGCTTTACAACAAAAAGTAATGAAGTAATGCATGCATCAATTAGCTCAATTTACTCATTTCATAATGTGTACAAATTTCAGGGCTGGGGATTTAGCTCAGCGGCAAAGCTCCTGCCTGGCAAGCGCAAGGTCGTGAGTTCGCTTCCTGGTACCGGAGGAAAAAACAAACAAACAAACAAACAAAAAATAATGTGTACAAATTTCAAAGCATCCCGCTACATAATGTAACTATACATGTAATTATTGTCAATTAAAATAATTTAGCTTATTAAAAAGAAATATAATTACAAAAACCAGTTTGTGTCTTTATCTGTTAATCACAATGTTTTTGTCATTTTTTGCTTTGATTCTATTTCCTTATTGAGGTTCAAATTTTCTGTTCTTTAGCACAGCGTTGATTCATTATTGACTATCAGTGGTTGGAAATTTCACTGCTTTGGGTTCTAGGTATTTTTTGTTCTAGTAAGTATATTTTAGCTTGGTTTAAAGAGTCATTATTTGGAGGCAGTGTGGTTTTGTGGGAGGACCTATTTTCCAAGTATTTTTGTTGGTGTTGGAGCACTATAGTTTAATTTTTCATATGTACTGAGGAAAGGTCTTTCTTTGCAACGTTGTTGTTTCCAGTCTAGTTGCTCGGATCAAGGACTATTTTCAGACCACTGTGAATTCTGGTCACTGGTTCACTGGAGTCATTTAAGAGGTACTCTACTAAACATTTTTATAAAATCAATTCTTTAAAAATGTTAGAAATTTTTTCTTCAAAATATGTTTCACCTTGGTGAACGTTCCATAACTATATGAACAGTAAGTATACTCTGCAGTTTCTGATTGCATATTATAGGAATACTAATTAAGGGTAATAAATGGTGATATTGTTCTACATTCTTTCTATTTTTTTCTTTGAAAGATAGCTAATAGCTAAAAGTGTTATGATTTCCAAATGTTATTGCAGACATGCATTCTTCCTTGTACTTTGGAGAGTTTTTATTGAGACTAATACTAGATATAATCAATATTAAGATTTTCATGTTTCCTTAATAAATTACATATTTGGAACTTCCTGTTATGTTTGCATTGTATTAATACAGCCATTTATTCAGGTGCATTTCAATTTCATCAATGTTGGTATCTTTCAGTACACAGGTCTTTTGCTCCTTAGTCTTTTTTCTAGATATTTTATTCATTATGGTATTATTGCAAATGAGAGTTTTTCATAATCTCATTTTCACATAGTTCATTGCTGGTGTGTAACAATGAAAATGATTTTTGTACATTGATTTTGTACCCTGCAATTTGGTTGAATTCATCTATAAGTTCCAAAAGTATTTTAGGGTAAAAGGAGCAGATCTTCTGAGAGTAGTGACGATTTTACCTCCTGCTTTCTGCTTTGAATGATTTTATTTTTTCTTGACTAAACGCTGGGCACTACTGTGTCAAATAAAGTGTTGAGTGTGGACAGCCTGGCCTTATTTCTAGAAATTCTGACACATAAAAGTTTCTGGAAAATTTTGCCACTTATGATGTCTAGAAAAAACTCTGTAAAATTCATATAGAGCCACAAAACACACCAAGTAGCCAAAGAAGTCTTGAGAAAGAAACTGAACACTTACTTTTGCACCTGCTGATGAGGACAATTCTCCAAAAGTACCAGTCTTTAGAAACCGGACAGGACTAAGACTAGGCTGATTAGGAAGATGTGGGGAAAGTTAGCAGTTTGTGTCGCTAATAATTTGACCATTTTTACATTTGTGCCATTTATGACTCTAGAGTCAGGATCACTGTTAGTAAGTCTCTTATTATCGTAAAGATTCCAAAAGGTCACTAACAAATGCTTAATTGAAAGAAACTGAGTGTACATACAAATATTACTTATTAAAATCCTATATTACTTTTTAATAAATAAAAACTATTTAACAAAATATTCCTGATTATTCAACTTTAATTGAGGGAAATATATCCAGGTTACCTTGGTCTAACTCTTTTGAAATTATTCATCTCAGTGCAACATATCTTAAGAACATATGGCAAAACTTTCTTATTTTAAATGATTAAAGATATAGAAAAATTAGATGGACATTTAAATCATATCGCTATGTGTTGATATTGAGGAAACTTAGGTAGCACTATGCATTAAATAACTGTTCAATGACTCCAGTGATCATGTGTTTAGCTTCTTTGAGGCGGTACTTTCTAGAGATTCTGGAATAAAAATTAAAGTGGGGATGGCGTAATGAAATAGAAGATTATACCTCTAAATCTCTGTTCAACCTATGATGTCCAGAAACCATTTGAAACTTGTTTAATTTTTATTTGAGCTGTAGAACATTGGGTACAATGTACAAATGCATGTAGTTAATTGCAGGCAAGTAATAATGCTTAAATGTTACCATAAAAAGTGAAAAGTATAGTGAATCTGAAGGATATACAAAATTACTAGGATAAACAGAAAACTACCCTGGAGCCCACAAACCTAAAACACTATGGAGAAGTGAAATCAGACCTCTTAGAAAAAGTCCTATTATATTAATTGAATAATAGCCATTTGAATATATTTAAGGAAATCCATACACAAACTCAACAGAGCGCAGCTGAACACACTCAACTTATTCAAACCTACGTTTTCTGACTGATGAAGTCACTATCACCCAGCGCTGACTCCCCTGCTCAGAATCTGTGCTTTGGTAACAACTTGTTTTGTCTTTCGTAGTGTTGGTGTTTTGATTTTTACTCAACATTTACGCTTCATTCCTGAATAGAGATGAGATTTGCTGCCCCCAGTGGACTTCATAGCAGTCTGCCTCGTTTGTGCTTTACTGGGAACAGCAGTCCCATCTCACAGCGCAATTGTTTCCTCAGGAATCCAGGCTTTCCATTTCATAAATTTGCCAGCTAACCTATACATTGTGCGGCTTACAGCTATTTCTTTAAGTCAATACTGAGGTTTAAACAGGTGCCTATTCTTACGTCCATGCCGTATTCACATTATGAAGATTCTCACGCAGTTTCTGTTTTCCACTTTGATGCTTCAGTATCTATTTACTATTGTGAATGTACTGTTTGTGATATATATGGCATAATGGGGCGAACATATACATTTATGAATGTGTAATTTTATGCCTTCCCACCTAGCGAGTAGTAGTAAATTATTTTTAAATTTTACAATTGTCCTTTTCTATATGATTGACATGCCAAAGCCTGTAGATATTTAATGTATAAATTTTAGTGTGTTTGGAATTACGTATGTACTTGTGAACCATGAAACCATCATCATATAAACTTAGGTAGTTCCTAAATCCAAATTGTAGTTTTACTGTCTTTAAAGAAAGAGTCGGCATTCTAATTAAGGGAAAATGTACATTCAAGTGTTGACTGACCCTAGTGCTCTGCTGTGGAATGGTAGGCAATAAAAACAAGTAAATTAATTAGAAATGTACTTTATTTGTACAAAGAAAAGAAAAATCTTTATGTAAACAAACAATTAGTTTAAACATAGAAATAAAATCTGAATTAATTAATTCATGTTTCCTCCGTGATTCATAGATTGAGCACATTCTGACCTTCCTCTCTGAAATGCATGTATTTGTGCTAATTTACATTTGCTTTCAGTAAATTAAACTGTACTTACATGGAAGTACACAGCCGTACGGCAAATATGACAACACAGTCAGAGCTCAGCAGACAGCTATATGGTCCTAATTTGACTTTTCACCCAATAAGTCTTAATATTTTATTCCTCATTGCCTTTTCATCCAATCCTTTTTCCCCTAGAATGCCTACGTTCGAATTTACCCATTAGACGGCTCCTTCCATGCAAGTTTCACTTTATTCTCCTTGGTCAAATCATTTTGAGGCTGGAGAATGCATATATTCACGGTTCCTCTGAATATTCTTGCAATTACTACTCATCACTTTGCATCATGTGACTCTGTGCCTGTGCTGTCATTTCGCAACCTAAAGATATTGATCCTTTTCTCTCCCAAGTGTTTCACGCCTTAGAGCTTTGGCCAAAATGAAAACAATTGTGCACTTTATGATAGACATATTGGTTAGCTGTCATTCCTTGGCTAATCATGTCTTCATTTACATCAATAATTTTTATTCTCTTTATTATTTTGACAAATCTAATGTTTTCAAGTGTTTTTCTTCCCTAATTTAATAGTTTACTTACTTGCATTTACTAGCATATTATTGTGTTTTTTCACTGTAAGTTTACATGTTTTCCTGCATATTCCTAAGGATAGAGATATTGCCTTTAATTTATTTTATAATCATTTGCATTCATTGAGAATTTTCTATGATGGCAAGTCCTCTTTTTTTTTACTACAACTAGAAGATTTAGTAATCATAAATATTTAGTAAACTGTTGCAATGAATAGATGGACTAAAGAATTAAAAATCTTTTCTTTGGTGTGCTTATATTTATTGATATTAATCATACTCATTAAATATTATTTTATTATTTTAACAATTACTACTTTGTAATGGAGACACAAGTAAATTTTCAATTTTAGATGGCATCTTTCTGGTTGTTTGCACTAAAGCAGTACCATGCATTTTTAACAAGTAGAGTTGGCCAATATGGCTATTAAAGACCTACCTGTGTTTGGGTTGCTTGAATCACTTGTAATATTCAGCTTTTATTTTTCCCAGTCTATAAGCTGAGGTACTTAGATTAAGTGAAAGCAACTGTCCTTTGCAACCCAAAAGTTTTATAACTTTAAAGAGAACCATACTCTGCATAAATGGACCACAAAGGTTGAATGCATGTGTTACACAATGTGTGACTTAAGGACTGGGGATTTAGCTCACCGGCAAAGCGCCTGCCTGGCAAGCGCAAGGTCGTGAGTTCGGTTCCTGGTACCGGAGAAAAACCAAAAAAAAAAAAAAAAAAAAACAATGTGTGACTTAAGTAGTTTTATTTCAATTTATAGTTTAAAGTAATCTCTTACTCCAGAAAGACAAAGTCAGGAGAGGTGAGATCCCAACATTTTATGCCCATGGATGTTAAACTCAGACTGAGTGACTGCTGAGTCTGTCTGGTCTTAAGTTTCTTACCTCTCTGACGGGAGAGGTAATCAAGCCTGCTTTACAGAGTTGTCACCATGTGTCACTTAAGTGAAGAAGGTATTTAGTGATATGCATGGTATATTGTTAGAACTTGAGTGATAATTGATTATCATAATCACCACTTTGATATTCGATAAAATAATATATTGGGCAAACATTCCCTTGGAAATATCTGACTATCTTCTTTTGTTATTTGGTTCTATTCCCTTCCCGAACATGTTTCAAATTTTGAAATTTCACTGGGACTCTTTGGATTGTACCTGTTTTACAATACACAGTTCATGGCAAAATTTTTAAGCTTTATGGCTTTCTTTAGTCCTGCTTCTTGAAGGTAACTAGAGAACAGAAAATTTTGAGCAATATTTAGAAGTCATTCATATTTACTTACATGAGATTATAAATTGGATATTCTTCACAGTCCAAAAACTTCACATTTGTCACTTTTGTATTATATTTGACATCTTTTACCAGATGTGGTAGCACACGTTTATAATCCCAGCACTCAGGAGGCTGAGGCAGGAAAATCATTGTGAGTTCAAGGCTAGCCTGAGCTACAAAGTGAGCTCCAGGCCAGCATGAACTGCTCAGTGAGAACTTGTCTCAGACAAAAAAAAAAAAAAAAAAAAAAAAAAAAGAGGAATATTTGACGTTTTTCAATAATCTCAAAGCGGAGTGTTTGGCTTTTGCAAATAGCAGAACTAAATGTTAAGAAAATCTATTCTAGAAGATATTAAAATAAAAGAGATACAGTTACACTCTACTGCATAGCTATCATTAGATCACATGCTATTTGTGTATTTAATTTTTTGTTCTCTATATATCTGAAAATCAAACAAATATATAATAATACTAATAAAACGTATCATCCAAAAGAGAGGAACTGAATTTTATTTGTCCAGGGATTTTCCTCTCTTGATTAGTACATGGCAGTAATGACTTTTTATCTTCTTCTGCCAAGACCTTCTGACAGTTTTTGCTGCCTTAGTCTCAGTAGTGTGCTCATTCTCTCTTCAAGAAGTTCTTACAAATACTAGGTTAGTTTTTTTTAAAAGTCTTCATATGGTCCTTGCTGTAGGGTATGCTAGTAATACTCACTGAAAACATTTCTGCAAGCTAGAGGTTATAACCTTTTTTATAGGAGTAATAACTAGTATGTATGTTTTTTAGGATGAGTAAAGCACTTAGAATAGAATGTTGGTGTAAGTTTAGCTTCAATATTCAAACAATTTCTAATTATGTGTGAGGTTGTTTGTGTAAGGAGGTGCTGCTATGCCATTTATGGTGTTGTAAGCTTGAGCACGAGTAGGGCCTGCATGCAGGGAAGGTGGGAAGAAGTACAGTATTCTTGGAAAATTTCTCCTAATATTCACATGCTGGCTTCTTCTTAGTGGAATTTAACAATATTTGTCATTGGGAAGCTTTCTGCTTGAACAGAACCCTGAGATAAATCATGTATCTTAATGACATGATTAAGTATGTTTTCTTTTTCCTTGTGACTTGCACCTTTTTATCCAAGTCGACACTGCCCTAGACATCAGGCAAAGTTACGTTATGCTAATGTTCAGGCTCACAGGCCCCCATATTTCACTAGTGTCTACAGTGAGTGTCAATCGCGTTAGACACACTGACGGAATCAGGCGTCCAGTAGCTACATGACTGCCTGGAGACAGTAATTTCACTTTTGTGAGGGGGCAGTGTGTTTTTGGCAAACCAGAAATTTTTGGTAGAATAAAGAAGTTTTGAAACAAAGGCCCAGATAGCTTTCTTTATCTTGACCTTGATTTCTCATTAGAATCACCAAGTAGGACACTCAGAGTGCTTCTTTCTTTTCTGTATTTATTTTTTAATCATTTGACATGACAAAAATTGTCATTAGTACTAGAATATGGAGACAGGATAATGGTTTGCCATTTTGAGAGGAACTGTCTCTGGAGCTTTGCCGGTGGGAGATCAGAGTCCTGTCAAAACATTCTATTCTGTAGGATTAATCTGTTAAATGTGTTAGAATACTTCCATTTATAGAACTCTCTTGTGACTTATAAGCAGTGATGCTCAGGTACTGACAAATGGATTGATCACATCTTTCTGTGGTTTAATGATAGAAATAGAGCAAGTCAAGCTACCTCTATATTTTTGCCTGAGTTGTAGAGCCACAAATGAGGCTTAATGGGACCAACTCATTGCTTTTTAAAATTTTTCTTGCATCCTATGAAACTCAATGAGGTTATAAAATATTAGGTCGTGATTTATTTTCAAGATATAAATATTTACACAAATGTTAAGGAATATTGTGTTCATAATATGCCTAGGATACTATCATCTGGAGACATTTATTATTATCTGCTATTTCAAAATTATAGCACCACATGCTATAGAAGATAATATACCTTGTAATACTGCTATTATCCAGAAATTGCCTGGATAGTGTTGTTAGCCAACTTCCCTTCAACTTAACAGTAGTCCCCCTTTCCTGAAAAGATATTCACAATATTTATTACCACATTAACAGTTTTCACTCAAGTGGCAGTCTGTACAATAATATCAGCTAACATTAGTGATAAACTTATTAAAATAATGATAAAACAATAGACAGCCTTTAAAAGAAATTGGTAGGCAATCAGCTAGCAAACTTTTAGGTTTTACAAAAACATTAATAAAATACTTTCTTCCATTTATCACAATTTAATTGGGGAAGAAATTGGCTACCTAGTTTCCAAAAATAACTACAATTTTGGAAAAAAGTTGGAATAGTTATATTCAGATAGTGGACAGAGGTCAGGGAATGAACACAAAGGAGGTGATCCCCATTAGCACAGTAGCATCTTCCTCCAGGAAGCCCTTCCAGGATCTTGCCACAGGAGGGAGGAATCCAGGCAGAACACAGCAGGTGTGAGAACTAGAGGAGGCTGGGTTTCAAGTGCAGAATGTGCAAGTACTGAAATTTGTAGAAAAGATTTTGGAAAGAAGGAAATTTTGCAAAAGAGCAGCTTCAAGAATCTGCACAGATGTCCACAGGAGTCTGTTAGTAAACATCACATACTTTCGGTGAAAGTAGAAGATGAAATACAACTGGTCATAATTCTATCACATGAAATTATGCTAGAATGGAAATTTAGGAAATATGCAAATAGTTATCAGTCTAAACAGAGAGAATTTGTTGAATCATGGGGAATCTAGTACAGACTCTAATAGGATCATACTTTAAAAAAAAATAATGTTAACACTGTATACCCAAGACAGTCAGTCAAAACACTTAAAACAAACTCAAAGCAATCAAGTGGCTCTCCAAGAAACTTTGCAAAGCAACAAAATACAATTTAAAGACAGACAATAAAAAATCTAGTCTGTTTACTGGATTAGTTACAGGTGTTAAAAATATCTACCTATTGAACAAACTTAAGATAGTTATAAAAAACCACCGGTGTTGCAGTGATAGAAGTATGACTACTGAGCCCTGAAGATGAAAAAAAAACTATTTGTTCTTGTCCTTTTTATGCAATAACCTCTCAGATCTTCCAGTCATTTAATGAGGCTAAATAAGTGAATAGTTTAGAGATTGAAATACAATTAGTGAATTGTCTTTCTTTGGAGATTACATCATCATTTATGTAAGAGGTCTTAAGTAATCTACAATAAACTAACAAAATAATTTAGTGAGTGTTATTAGTAAGGATATAGAGACATTGGAATTTTCATATATTGCTGAAGAAACTTAAATGAATCAGAGAATAGCTTAGTAGTTACAGTGTTACACAAATATACTCCTAGAATTCTGTAGTGAGGTAGGTATTAACTTGGATACATGACAACATATGTACACACAAAGACCAGGCAAATGTTCAAAGTATTCCTGTAAGAGTCCCGAGTGACAGTACTTCAAACGTTCATCATTTGATAAATGGGCAAGTGAAATATATATGTATATAATGGACAGCTGATAAGCAATGTCTTAAAATCACCATGATGAGCCAAATAAGCAAGGAAAAAAGCAATGTTAGCCATAAATACTTTTTCATTTTAAAAATATAAATTAACTTATAGGGAAAGTAGATTGCTGTCTTCTTGAAGTCATGTGTTGAGAAAGAGTTAAATTTCAACGTGGCCTGGAGGGTAATGGAAATATTTGCTACATTATTTGAGATATTAGTTTAAATCAAAACCAGTTGTGTACTTTAAACAAGTCAACTTTAGTGTACTTAAAGTATAGCTCAATGAGACTGTAAAAACAATTGTCAAGTTAAGATTATAGTTGACTACTTCTCTTATCCAACCTGTTCTAAATTAACAAAACCTAATGAATTGTGTAGCAGAACAACTAGTTATTAATCGTATTAGATATTGGAAAAGTAGAAGTGGAGCAGTGGTTCCTAATGCTACAGGTGTGGAGCACATTTTGTGAAGATTTTTTTAAAATGTACCATAAAACCCTGTTATAGATTTATTAGTTCTCTGAGTAAAATTTCTTCATAACATTTTTTGTTACATTCTTGGTAAATTAATTTTTCAAAAATAATCTTTAAAAATTTTCTTCCGTTCTCTTTGACTGGGTTTCAGTTTAAGCTTTTAATTATAAAGCAAAGACACTAAATATTCACCAATGCTTTATACCTTTTAATGTTTCACTTATTGTTGCTCCATAATAAATGACCTCCAATTTCCTGGCATAAACAATAATAACCAATCGTTATACTTAGAAATGTGCAGGTTAGCCGAGGTTCACTAGAAACAGATCATGCCCGTCTCACAAGGCATCACCTACCACGGAGCCTAAGTAAGCTACTGCCAGCTGGAATCACGCACAGCCTGCACTCTGATATTTCTGTAGTTCGTGTTTGTAGCCTACTGGGAACTCTGCTGGGTTGTCAGTCAGAATGCCCTCACGTGGCTGCTTGGAATCCTCCTTGAAACTTAGCTGGCTTCTAAGAGCAAGCATTGTGGAGAACCAGGTGGAAGTTATTAACTAGTTTTCTCTTGCTGGTTAACAAATTATCCCAAAATTCTGAGGAGTGAAACAACATCTATTTCCTCACAATTCCCATGTCAGGAATCTGAGCATGGCTTTGCTGTGTGCTTTGAGGGCAAGGTGAGGTAAAGGAATCACGTATTCCTAACATTTGGGGACATTTCTATTCCTAAGCTTGTGCACTTGGTTAATAGCAGGGTTCAATGTGATAACAGACTCTTGTATTGAAATCTTGCATTTATATGACTGATGGACGGAAGCCATCCTATTTCTCTACAACTAGATAGCCTGCTGCATCAAATTATACGTGTTGTAAATAGAGACCCTCACAAAATAGAAATCTCAGTCACTGTAACCTATACGTGAATAACACATCCTATCATGGTTGCCAGCATTCTCTCCACTAAATATAAGTCAAATCCAACAGACTGTAGAGGAGATTTTGAAAAGACATACATACAAATTTGAGATGATTATTGAGGACCATGTTTGAACTTTGTATACCATAGCTCTATTTCCTTTTCTGACTGAGTCTTAGAAATCATGTAACATTGTATCCATTATTTTCTGTTGGTCAAACTAAATGAATTGATAAAATCACTATATTTTCTACCAAACCAAGAACAGTGGAATATATTATGGTGGACATTTTTAAAAAATACAACCATACAAATCTAGCACTTTTAAGCAATCCAGGACTTAAATGTTAGTACCAACATTCTTGCTTATAATTATCATCATAAAATGAAATATCTGTGCTTATTTTGTATCATTTTTCTTCAGAAAAATGTGAATAATTATGGTGAAACAAAAAGAATCTTTTACCATATAGTATCATAAAATAATCTAATTATTACTAAGTCTGTTATATAACCTTAATTTATCCAGTTGCAGGCTTATTTTGAAACTCTTCTTTGGGACTAGAAAAATCTAACTTTTCATTATTGTCCTACATTTACGTGTATGATCTCATGACAGTCATTACTTAAGGTTGCTAACTTCAAAAATAGGAATTTTGATTCTTTTAAAATTATTTTTAAGAGCAAAGAGCAAAAAGAAAATGACAGAAACAAAGCAACACAAAAACTATAAAAATGATACAGAATTTCAAAACAAGATGATAGGAAATCAACAATGGTTATTGTATTATTTACTGTTATGTTCAAAGTAGCTGCTCAGATTACCAGATATAAGTATGCAAGATTAATCAAACAATTAAACATTAACTGTTCCTTTCAATAAACCAATAGAAATTAGTAGTACAATTACCTTAGCTGTCTTGTGTATACATACATACAGTTTTTCCTTTCCTTCTTTCTTTCTTTTCTCCTTTCCCTCAGCTCAGTTGTTTTTTTCTGATTGAGCAGTTTCTTCCCCTTTCATGATATCTATTGTACCTTTCAGATTTTGTTTAATTTTTGAGGTTCTTACACTAGGGAGACGATATGATGTCTACACATACAGGTCTGATTTATAGTTGCATGCATTTACCAATAATAACCTTGGGTTTATCTTTCTTTATAGCTGAGTAATACTCCATTGTATAAAAATACCACATCTCTTTATCCACTCCTCAGCTGATAGACATTTTGGTTGTTTCTAAGATTTTGGTATGTAAATTGTGCTGCTATATATATGGGTTCACATATATGATGGTATGATGTTTTTAATTCTGGGAAAATACCCAGAAAAGTGATATCTCATTTAAATAGGACCTCTAATCCTAATTTTTTGAAGAATCTCCAGACTAATTTCCAAAGTGGATGAAATAGTCTACATTGCCACCAGCAGTGGAGTAGGGTTCCTTTCTCCCCACAGCCCCTCCAGCATCTGTTGTTGGCTGATTTCTTGACGGTAGCCTTTCTCACCGGGATGAGATGATATCTCAGTGTTGTTTTAATTTGCATCACTTGAATGACCAATGATGTTGAACTCTTTTTCATGTATTTATTTGTCATTTGTATTTCTTCATCTGAGAAGTGCATATATATCTCAGATGTCCAATTTTAGACTGCTTTTTTGAATTTTGGGGGATCTGAATTTCTTCAATTCTTTATATATTCTAGATATAAGTCCTTTTTCTGAGGGACAATTAAATGAAACGTTTTCCCACTCTGTGAATTGTCTTTTCACTCTATTAGTGATTTCTTTTGAAGTGCAAAAGCTTTTTAATAGGATGAGTTCCCAGTTGTTGATTCTTTGAAGTGTTTCCTGTGCAGTTTGGGTTTTGTTCATAAAGATTGTGCCTACCCTTATGTCTTCAAGATTTTGACCTACTTTCTCTTCCAGTAGATTTAGTGTTTCTACTTTAATATTTAGAGCTTTGATCCATTTTGACTTTAGTGCATGGTGATAGACATGGATCTAGTTTTAGTCTTTGGTATGTAGAGAGCCAGTTTTTCCAGCACCATTTATTACAGAGGTATTTTTTCCAGTGAACATGTTTAGCCCATTTGTCAAAGATAAGGTGGCTGAGTGTGTTTGTATCTGTATCTGCATCTTCTGATCTGTTCCACTCATCCTCAGGGAATTTTGATTCTTAATTTTGTATTCCATTCATTTTATTATATTACACAGTACTTGAGTGGAATTTGTTGAGAATTAATAAAAAGAAGAAAAATAAAGTCACTTTTTAGGATAACTCACAAGGCAAAGATATAAAATATTCTATTTTTGCATTTTCCTAAAACACACAACTAGGACTTTATTTTCCATAAGATTACTCTGCAGATTGTTGGATGTTTGAGACTGCATAAACCTTCTCCCGTTAGCACTCTGTATTAGAATTCCCATTTTATGATTATTAGCGGTTGTTCTAAGACAATGCTCTTAGAGTTTTGTCACTAAATAGCATCATCATTGCCTGAATAATGATTACAGATGTGAGTTTTCAGACTCTACCTAAGATATCTCAAGTCAGGAATCCTGGGAGGGGGAACCGGAAATTGATGTCTTAAAAACCATTCATAAGTTCATTAAGTGTGAGTGGAATCTAACAGACTCTAGAAGAAAAGAGTTTGCAAATATATAAATACAGTGATGTAGAAATTATTGACGACCTATTTGAATTATGTGTACCATGGCTGTATTTCCTTTCATGACTGAGTTTTAGCAATCATAATATTGCTGCCACAGACTTCTATTGGTCAAGTCAGGCACAAAGGATCTGTTCATATTTGTGGTTCTGGTGTACAATCAAGTTAGAAAACCACTGACTTAAAATCCACATTAGATTTGCGTGGCTTCATTATTCAGTAACTGCAGTAGGGGCAGAGCATTTTTATCACCCTTTCGGTGAAAGGGAATTTTTCACAACTGTGTTTTCTGAGGCAACATATGCTAAAGAAGCAGAATGATAGAACAAGCAAAATAATCCATTCTTACTTTAGGCCTTGTTCTGGAACTAACACATTTCACTCATGCTGAGATTCCACTGTGCTCAGCAGGTATCGGCCTTGTCCAATGTGATTACAACTTTTTCTCTTCTGAGGGCCGCTACACAGTTATGTGGCTCAGGAAGAAAGGATGATAAGTAGGACATGTAGGGTAACTAAATAATTAAGATCAGTACTTGAGGAAATTCATAAGTTAAATGGTTAAATAAGTTATTTGCTATGTTTTATAGTCTCTCTATTTGCCCACACCAACTTTCCTAATGAAAAAAGACCTTGTTAAGGTGATACTTTATGCATTCTAAAGTAGTATACATATATATATGTATATGTATATATATATATATATATGGCATATATACATGCTATGTACAAGTGTTATATATGTAACATAGAGTGTCATATGAAATATATATACATATATACACACACACATAGCAGGTATGATGTATAGTAAGATTTTTGAAAACATATATGTATGTCTGGTAGGCTAATAAATGAAAGTAAAGAAAAAATAAGACTTGTAACTAGTGAACTGCATGATTTTAAGTCATCTGACCTTCTCCTTCCTAACTCAGCAATATCCTCTATGTTGAAAGGAAATGAAAATAATAATTATGGAAATGATTTTAGGTTTTAGAGAGGAAATCTTACAATGAAATCAGGGCAAAATGTGTTCCTGCATTTCATAACAAGCTAACTTTATTTACATCATTTTAAAATCAATAAATTTGTTGCCCCAGATAGATGCAACCTAAATTAAATCTCAGCACAGCGCAATTCTCTACACAGCTTGTGTTCACCACATTATACTTTGTGTTTAGACTGAGTTCATGAAACAGGAATGTTTATCCTATTTATAAGTTTCTGAAAAAACTACAGTGTATGTTGAAGGTATAATTAATGAGTTTTGTATGGGTTTGTAACGCTTGCTCCCTGCCCACTGCTGTAGAACAGACCTTCTCCAGGTCTGGGTGTTTTTCTCTCTCTCCGTTCCATTCTCAGGCTCACGCTCATCTTACTCAGGTTGTGTTTATACCTTGCTCTTCTTACTGTTCCTTTGTCGCCCCCTTTTTTGTTTAAGTGCCATATAGTTTCTCCCTCTAGCTTACTATATTATTAGCTCTTCAAGTACAGAAAATATGTCTTGGTCCTTTCCATCTTCTCAGAGATTGGCAAATTTAAAATAACATACAAATAAGAAAGTATCTGATAATCACAGAATGTTAACTTGCTTTTCTTTATCTAATTTTTATGTTACTTTTATGCATACCCTATTATTCATTTTCAAGGTACTTTTCTTAACACCTTGCAGATTAGTAACACTGCTAATTGTCCCAAGTTTCTTGTGGAAATCAAGACTCTGTCAAAACACACAAGAATCTGTCAAAGCTTACTTATTTGTAGCTGACATGGAAGATGTCTATAAAATTCAAAGTTATTCTACAACCATTTTCAAAAGACTAATTCTTAGCTGAAGTGTATCTCTACTTTCATGGTTTTTTACCAATTAAAACAGAAGAGACTATATTCCATTTAAGCCATTAAACACAAATTTCAGATCCAGACAAGATGGCATAGACTCATCTTATTTGCTCCTAAAAGATGGGAAAAGGAAAGCTGAGGAGAGATGTTGGGAACCAGAGACTAGAGGACATCTTTCTGCTGCCTCCTTAAAAGACGCTCCTTGAAGAGAAAACTCAGAGGCACAAGCTGCCACTAGCTCACAGAATTCCCCCAAGGGCATATGCTTTGGTATTGGTGTCCCACAATATTTACATGCTTAATGACACACTCTTTATTGGCTGTCATCCTCCTCCTTTTATTTTACCACCTCACACCCTCATTGCTTTTCCTTCAATTTTTTTTTTTTTTTTTTTTTTTTTTTCCGTTGAGCTGGGGATAGTACTCAGGGCCTTCACATGGAACTACATCCTCAGTTCTTTTTATTTTTTATTTTGAGATAGGGTCACCCTACGTCACTGCATGGCTGAGGCTGGGCTCCAACTTGGGATCATCCTCCTCAGCCTTCCACAATGCTGAGATTACAGCTGTGCCTAATCAACCTGACTTTCTGGAATAACTTTTTTAAAGTTAACACACTGGCATCTGAAGCGACAGTTATTGTGAAAAGCAAAGTGAATATTCCTGTCTATTTTGAATTCAGTAAGGCAAAACAAAACAAAGCAGGCAAAATTACAAGAAGCCCTTTGATGTTTTCCTTCTCCTTAGTTTGTTGCTTATGAAGATACTTTTAGACATTTTGCCTAGAAATTTACGGATGTACATTTCACAAATTTGATTAATCAGATCTTCACCATTGTCTTCAAGACACATGACTTTAGCAGATTTTCTACTTCTTTCTTTGCCTCATTTTATGTGATACTCTTAGCTTGGTTTTTAATTTTTATAATTATTTTTAAAGTTTATTGGTTAAATTTGCATATATATAACCAGTTTCTTAAAAGATCCGTTCTTGTAGCTCAGATGTTTCTTTTCAAATGTTTTCTGTCTTTCCCATTGTATGTCATTTAATGTTGCCTTTAATATTGGTTTGTTGATGGTAAACAACTTTGTAATTTTTAGTTACAATGTTTAATAATTAGCAATATTATTCAATTGAAAAATGATTATATATATTTATGCATTACAAAATGTTTTTTATTTTAAAAATAAAAGGAGGAAAATATTAACAGACAAACTTTTACAAAATAGCAAAAGAACAGTACAGACAACACAGAGTTACAAACAAAGTGGTAGAAAATATGTTTTGATGTACACACCAAATGGCAGGATTTAAATTATGCTAATTAGTGTTCCCATCCCCTCCCTTAAGCTTTTTTTTTCCAGTACCGGGAATCAAACTCACGACCTCACACTTGCCAGGCAGGCGCTGTGCCACTGAGCTAAATCCCAAGCCCCCCTCCCTTAAGCTTTTTGTGATAAGATATTTGCAATTTTAGTTGTTCTGGAATGTATAATATTTGCTTCTCTACCACCTAACCTTTTTCTCTGGTATCATTACACTCTATTTCTATTAGCTTAATGCAGTAGTTTTTTTATTCTCTTTTTAATAATCTTCTTTCATGTAGAGAACCACAGCTTGCCCTAAAAACTTGCTATCTTTCATATTTTTAAATATTTTTTTATTTTTTATTTTTTTGGTTTTTCTCCGGTACCAGGAACCGAACTCACGACCTTGCGCTTGCAAGGCAGGCGCTTTTGCCGCTGAGCTAAATCCCCAGCACCTCTTTCATATTTTTGATAACAGTTTTTCAAAGAAATAGAAGTGGTATCTCATTGTGCTTTGAATTTGTATTTCACTACAGATTAATGATGTTGAATGCTGCCTTCATAAACCTATTATGTATTTGTATTTATTCTTTTGAGACATGTCTATTCAGATCATTTGGCCAAATCCTAATTGGTTAGTTTTCTTGCTATTGCTTGAAGGTTTCTTATATATCTTACATTTTACCACTTTATGATATGTATGGATTCCAAATATTTTTCTAAATTTGTTAATTTTTTTGCTCTGCAGAATGTTTTAGTCTGATTGAGTTTCACTTTTTGTTGCTGCTGCCTGTGCTTTTCATAGCCAAAAAATCATTGCCCAAACCAGAGTCGTGTAGCTGTCCTTGTATGTAATCTTCCAATAATTTTTACAATGTCTGATCTTATACCTAAGTATTGCATAGACATTGAGTTGACTTTTTAACTTGATATAAAGTAATTGTCTACTTTTATTCCACTGTATGAAATAAGCAGATTTCCCAGCACTATTTATTGAACAGATTGTCTTATCTTCATTTTCTGCTCTCCATACCATCACTGAAACTCAGTGAGCCGATCATACAGGTTGACTTGTGCTCTTTCTATACTATTCCACTGATTATTACTTCTGTGTTTTTGCCAGCACTGTGCTTCCTCGATTATGATCGCTTCGTAGTTTGAAGCCAGTTGTGTGACATCCTCGCTTATTCTTTCAGCTCTATATCATTTGGGTAACTCAGGATCTTTTGTGATTCTGTACACATGCTTGTATTTCTCAAAAGAATGTCATTGGAATTTTGAGAAGGATTATATTGAATCTATACACAGAGTATGGACATCTGAACTACAGTAGCACTTTCACTTTTCAGTAAAACTTTGTAGGTCTTCTGTTTTATCCTCAGCATTACCTAACTTGCTCTTTCTTTCACAACTTCTTTTCCTCTGTGCTTCATTCTGGGCAATTTCTTCAAATCTGTCTTCTACTTCACTGGTACTGTGTACAGTGTAACCTGCAGTTTTCTTATCATCTGGGTCTTTAAATGTTTAAATGTCATAAAATAACTAATAACTTAAATGTTTAAATGTCATAAAATAACTAAGCATATATAAATTAATAACTATTTTATGTATGCTTATCCTTTCTGTAAATTTTTTATTTCATATTTTGTAGACATTAACATGCTTATTTCATGTTTTGTATTTGACTCTTCACATTATAGAGTAAATCATCTGGAAGAGTGCTTTGGTGAGTTTTTTTTCAATTTTGTTTTTAAATGACACGTTGTAATTGGGTTACTTTTCCTGAGACAGGATTTCACTATGTAGTTCACACTGGCCTTGAACTCACTGTGTAACCGAGGCTGGCCTCAAACTTGCAAAGACCCTCCCACCTCACCTTCCTGAGTGTTGATATTATGTGTGTGCCACCATGCCTGGCACTTTATTTTGAGAAAGAGAAGATGTCTCTGCTTCCCAGGCTGATGTCAAACGTCTGTACTGAAGTGACCCTAGTGCTACAAAGCGTAGAATGACAGAAATAAGGAGAAAAAAATAAAAGATGTGGGTATCAGGTGCTAGTGAAGATGTGGATCGACCAGAATTCTAATTAACTGGAAACCAAAATATAAAATTATATAGTTAATTTGGAAAAAAGTTTATATATTTTATAACATATACATGCACTCACCATAAAACACCATTTTCACTCCTAGATCTATAATTAAACCTAAAAATGTGTTCCCACACAAGGATAAAGTACACTTATGGATGTATGTAGTCATTTTATTTATAATTACTCCAAGCTGGAGACAGTAGAAATGTCTTTAACTGATGAATGAACAAAACATCTCTAGTAGATCCTTATTATGGCAAAATCATTTGGCAATAAACAGAACAAACTAAATATTCATAAAAATCAGATAATTTCAAATGCATCATGGAAAGGGAGAAGGACCCCACTCAAACACTTACATCCTCTTCATTGATCTTCCTATATAATTTATAGAGCTCAGTGCAAAATGAAAATGTGGGGTTTCATGTTGAAAGGTAAGCCTTTTAATTCAGTGACAACACAGCATTAAACCACTCATGGGCATTTCTATGGACTATTTTTTGGCTGACTGTGTATCTTACAATATTATGAAGCTGCACTGATGATAATTCTGTCACTATGACATTATGAAAAGGTGAGTGAGATCTGTAGTTGTCAAGGGCAGCAGTGAAAATGAGCTCACTATACAAGGAGTATGATGGGGTGATTGGAAAGTTCTATATTGCTTTCATATAGATACACAATTACATGCATACATCAAAATGTGTGGATATGGCCACTAAACAAGCAGCATTTTTTCTGTGTAAATTACATCAATCTGATTTCAAAAATAACTTATAAAAATAATGCATCAATATTTTACTGAAGAATGATTGTAGATAATTCCACAGAAATGTGGAGCATTACATGATTATGAGTAACAAAATGGGACAGAAAAAGAGAAGATAATATCCTGAATTGGAATATCATCTCTGCATCTTTTTGTTTTTGTTTTTGTTTTTTGTCTTTTTTTTTTTTTTT
>NW_004955472.1:9490069-9491445 GCF_000276665.1 Chinchilla lanigera | reverse complement strand
TCTAGACTCTCCAAGTTGACACAATGTCTCAACCATAACAACTGGATACACCATAAAGACAGAAAGAGAACTGTCTTGCTTACTTTGCTACTTTCTACCTGCCATGAACTGTTTCTCCTCTGCAATGCACCTCTGCCATGCCACCTTGCCTTGGAATTAACCAGTTATGGACTAAAACCTCTACAGACTGTTTGCCAAATACACCCTTCCCCTTTGTGTGTCAGGTATTTTGGATATGGGTATTTTGTCCTAGCAATGAGCGAAAGTAACTAAGACAACTTCCTTAATAAGAAATTCTATCAAGAAACTTATTTTTGGCAAAGGTCATGGATTAAAATGTTGTACTGTATATTAAATAAACGTGTATTATGAAGAACAGCCAAGTTACATTTTGGAGTGTCAGAGCAAAGAATTTTCTGACTGACAGAAATACAAATATCCAGATTGCAGCTCAAGACATGGTCTTTATTATACACAATCATTTTTTCTTTGTGAGAAGTAACTTTTCATATAAAATCTTATGTGTTTTCAGTCTTGGTTTGACTACAATAAATCTAATATTGAGTATGTCTTAATATCAGTGTTGAAAACATAAGTGAATACATCTGAATATATCAGAATATGTTTGATTTAGCAAAACCTGCATAGGTATTACATTATTAAGCATAATTTATGTTTTCTACAGTCAAGGTTTTGGAAGACACTATGATGTTTTCCATCTTCACTCTTCCACTACTAAAATACACATTCTAAAATTTTAATCTGATTTGAAATTATGCCCATTTACTTTTAATCTTTGCTAGTGAAATGGCTAAAGAACACTGTGCAACAGATATTTGAATGCTTCTTCTAAATTGAACGACTAATTTAATCTTTCTGTGCTACAGTTACATAATTTGTAGAAAGAATATCTAATGCCAACTCCAAAGTACTATTGTCAGTATGGAGCTAGCATGCAGAAGATGCCTCAGACAGCATCACTGATACAGTCAAAACTCAGTAAAAGTCTTTTCTTCCCTGCATCTCTATTGTTTTTGTCCTTTTGCTAGTTTTGCTCATCTGTTCACGTGAAACCCTTGCATAAGCACTGTAAATTATTATAGAATACACTTTCCTTAGTTGGAGAAGAAAAACAGGAGTTATTGACAACTATTTCTTGAACAATTGTTTTTCTCTTATAAAAGTAGAAAGAAAGGACTGTTACAATTATCAGCTGAAAATATAGGAAAACTCCTTGGGAGTTCAGGCATCTCCTCTGCATTATTGCATTCGCAGAGTGAAAGAGGATCTCTCTCTCTTCCTTTAAGTCTTTCTCTGTTTCTGTCTGTCTGTCTGTCTCTCTTTCTCTCTGTGTCTGTGACTGCCTCTGCCTCTTT
>NW_004955472.1:9485653-9489365 GCF_000276665.1 Chinchilla lanigera | reverse complement strand
AACTCTCAAAGATCCTCCTGCCTCAGTCTCCCAAGTGCTGGGATTATAGGCGTGCGCCACCATGCCCGGCCCCATCTCTGCATCTTATTTGCAGACTTATGTCAATTGATCTCTGAGTCACAATTTCATAATCTTTAAAATAGAATGGGAATAGTAAGTCAACTCTATATTATTTCTGTAAGGGTTATATAAGGTAAAACAAGTAAATATTAAATTTTATTAATTTAATGCACTCTTTAAGACTTGTTATTAGTTTTTTCCACAAATTTGAACCTTTCTTGCTGACTCTGCCCATTTCTGTTTCAGGGAAGGTCATCAAATCACAAACTGACTTTGGCAATGTTTTGTAGAAACAGAATTTAATGCATAACACATTTAAACATGGACAGGGTTACTTGCTTTCACAGTCAAAGTAATATATTGTTGGGGAGGAATCTGTTTTCTACCTGGTGGACAATATTGAATTTTTGTTTCACAATGCACTGTGCATTTACCCTGCTAAGGCTAAAATGAGTATACAAACAAACACCATTCCTCCATCTTACTTATACATTTTGGTACCTGCCTTTTACATTTTTGTAATTTTCAGATAGTATAAATGGTATTAATAATAATAATTGATTATAAATATATACAGGGATTAGACAGTTAAAATTACACAGTTCATGCAATTCTGTTTTAATTCTGTTTAGTCATGTTTTAGCAGTACATGGACAGGACATAAGGAGCACACGTGGAGAATCAGTGCAGGCACATAGCACGGCATGATTCCTTCTGTGCTCCTCCTCACCCATCCCTCCCTGCTCCCTCTTACTCTGCTTCCCTTTACCATTTGGAAAAACTGTGCTTCCATTTTGTTCTTTACTTCTCCTTCTTTTTACATCCTTTGCCCCTTCCTTCTATCCCCTCCTCCATCTCTTGTTCCCCTTCCCATTGGAAAAGATCTCCCCGTTCCTATTATCTATCATTTATCTTTCACTTTATTTATATTTTGGGATACACTTACAAGGGAAATCGTGTGATTTTTAAACTTGTTCCTCCCCGTCCACAGTTTCACTAGTATCTGTTATTATTTGATTTATTGAATATAGCCATTCTTCTTAGAATAAGGTAGTGTATAAATATGATTTTAATTTACATTTTTCTAATAGCCAGCCATACCGAACACTTTTCATGTATTTATTGACCATGTGTACTTCTGAGAAGGGTCTATTCATTTTGGTTGCTCATTTTTTGAGCAAGTTTTTTACTTTGGTGAGTCTAATTTTTTGAGTTCTTTGTATATTCTAGATGATAATTTTGTCTGACATCCATAGCATCAATTTTTTACAATTATATTTTTTTGATATCGTAATATCCAAAAATATAGGGCCATAAATTCCCATGCCAGCTCAACATTGTTTTGCACTTGGTAGTGGTTTCAAAAGATGTGCATTGGCTGAGAGATTCAAATCTGCCTGTCTGTGTCATCAATCATATTTTTTACAGTATTGATCCATGATTTGGTTCAAATAATGAACAGGCTTGACCGAAATGACAAATTTTTAGATTTCACTGCAGAATAACAAATACTGCTTCAAATTATTTGAGAATATAATGAGCTATAATCAATTAGAGTTATTCATTGTTGGACATCTAGATCTATTATATAGTCCATGGTAAGTGTAATCATCTTATTATAACACAAGCAGAGGTTCATAGAGATAAGACTAATGCATCTTCCTGACACAATTACAGTCCACTGTTCAGTAACCAGAATGAGATAAATTCTGCTTTCAGTAGTCACAAATTTTAACTCTGGAATGACAAGAGGAACAAAGGCCTGATGATCATGAGTCATCCTATTTGATCTTTCTTTTGTGGGGCTCCAGAGTCTAACAGAAGCAAAGCCCACCATAGGTCTAAGAAGGTCTCTTTCTTATTCCATAATCGATTAAGCATCATTGATAATGTAACAAAAAAATGCTCCCTGTCAGTACACTTCAGTTTGTTGGTTGCCCGGGTAACAGTTCCTGGTTCTGTTCTAGTTCCAGTTGCTTCTGTCTCCTAGAAATGGCTGGTCGCTGTGATGCATAACTGGTCATTATGGTGCACATTTTATAAACCAATGCCCAATTGACAAGCCATTCTGCCTGTCTATTCACTGCCTTCTTGTCTCATACAAGCCTTAGACTACCAGAGATCAGGGCCTGATGGTCTGAGAAAGATTCCCGTCAGTGCCTGTTGACATAAATAAATCTGCCTCCAAATGCTGGGTGTCGTTTCAGCGGGTCTGTACGCCATTGCAATGATAAGTAATATTTTACTTTTTATTTTGAGTGATCAGTCACCTTTAGAGGTGATTTCTTTGTCACACCAAAACCCCCTCTTTTAGTCTTATCTAATTTCCAAGGAGTTACAAACTGATGTAATCAGTTGCTGTGATTAATTAAAAATACCTAGTTAAAGGGCTGGGGATTTAGCTCAGTGGCACAGCACCTGCCTGGCAAGCGCGACATCATGAGTTCGATTCCCAGTACCGGAAAAAAAAAAAAAATCAAAAAAATAAATAAATAAAAATGCCTAGTTAATATTAATTCATTCTTTAGTATGGTTAATGTTTACCTGTATGATTTAGAGATCTTAGATTTAGATATATTTTTAAGATTTTAGATATAGATATATTTTATATGTATATGCTATATTTTAATACAGATTTACATATATTGTAGATGTATTTTAAGATACATTTGAACTGAGGAATTATCTTAGTCCTTTTCAATATCATTTTAGTTTATTAGTATTATCTTAAAAACATTCAAAGGGGCTGGGGATTTAGCTCAATGGCACAGCGCCTGTCCTGCAAGTACAAGGTTGTGAGTTCCATCCTTGGTACTGGAAAAAAAAACAAAAAAACAAAAAAAAATTCAAATTTACCAAATAGTTTTAAAATTCTCAGTGTCATCAGCATCCACAGTAGCTCTTAAAATTTCTTAGAAAAGAGCTTCTGCTATGGCTTGTGTCTAGATTTCCCCCAAAGCTTCATGTAGCCATAGGTGAGGCTTTTCCAGAGGTTGCTAAATTTAAAGTATATGAGTGACTCATGGTACACTGCTGGGATTAAGGGTCCCAAACCTTTTCCCCTTTAATCTGGGGTGTCAGGTATTTTGTCTCAGCAATGGGAGGAAAGCAACCAAGACAGAATTTGGTACAAAAGAAGTGGGACAGCTGTTGTGACTGTACCCCATAATGTGGTGCAGAAACCTTTGGGCCTGGTTTATGGGAAGAGTTTGGAACGATTCAGAGGTGTTTGCTGGAAACACAGATTTGGCACACCTTAGGCTATACTTGATGAGAATTCTGATCAGAGCTCAGAAGACCAGAGATCTGATAGAAATGCTTGCTGCCTGTAAAGACCGGGTCAAGAGGTTTATGCTGGGAAGGATTGCATTAGCTACTGGGCTCCAGACAATGTGTGTTATACACTGGCAGAAAGTTTCTTCTGCATTTTGCTGACGTCCAGAGACTTTGATGAGACTAAGATTAAGGGCAGTGAATTGATGAATCTTGTAGAAGATATTTCAAGACAGTCTAATACTGAGGCAGGGACATGGCTACAGTTGGAGGTGATTCGCGAGATTTGTTTTGAGAATCAAGAGCAAAAAGCCCAGCAGAATGAATCAAAACAATGTGAGTTTGGCCAGAAAGGAAGCTCCAATAAAATTGCAGCCTG
>NW_004955472.1:9484556-9485553 GCF_000276665.1 Chinchilla lanigera | reverse complement strand
ATTTGTTTTGAGAATCAAGAGCAAAAAGCCCAGCAGAATGAATCAAAACAATGTGAGTTTGGCCAGAAAGGAAGCTCCAATAAAATTGCAGCCTGAAAAGATGGAACAGAGAAGAAATTGCCTGCTGAAAACACTAAAAAAAAAAAAAAGGCCAATTATTTCAGAGGCCAACAGAAAAGATAGCCTAAAGACATCACAAGAACAAACAAGACTCCATCCTTTGCAACAATGGAGTTGCAAAAGTGAAAGACTTTACTTTGAGAAGAAAGCCTCGAGCACCATGTTCCAGAATGGTGGCAGCCTAGAGAAGTTGTTTCTTCGGATTTGGTTCATAGGTGCTTGACCCCTATACCCAACAAACAAAGAAGACTGGCAGGAAATCCTGCCATCATCCACATGGTGCTGGTTTTAGGTACATGCAGAATGCAAGAGTTGTGGGATAAGGAAGCTTTTCAATCAGGTTTCAAAAAAAGACTTGGAAAGACAGGCAGTGTGCCCTGAAAGAGCAATGTGTGAAGCTGAAGGTGTAGTAGAGACCCCAGAAGTTTGGAGAAGCCAGAAACATGGATCATCTGAGGAAAATTGCAAGCATGGAGCAGAACCTGTCTAAGAGAGAAGGATGGGAGCTATAAACAGCAGAAGTGCTGTAGGGATGGAGCCGCCCAAGGTGCTATGGGGGGGAAGCCACCCAAGTGCTTTGGAGTTCACATCTTTCCACAGATTACCAGTGATACTCGACATGGAACTCTGGGACTTATGTTGGTATGCCTGGAGTTTCGACTTGCTTTGGTCCCATTCCTTTGTATCCTCTTATTTGTCCCTTTTGGAATGGTAATATCTATGTTGTGCTATTGAACATCAGAAGTGCTTAACTTCCTTCTCATTTGTACAGGATCTCTAAAGCTACGTGTTTGTGTTAAAGCTCAAAGGAGACTTGGGATTTGGACTTTTCAGAAATACTGAAACTGTTAGGATTTTGGCAACTTTTGGAGATGGG
>NW_004955472.1:9471923-9481887 GCF_000276665.1 Chinchilla lanigera | reverse complement strand
CCTCCCAGAACCCTGGGATTAGAGTGTACCACCACAGCCAGATGAGAATGTCTTTTGAAATAAATGCTTGAAGAAGGGGAGGAAAGAGAAGGGGATGGGAGGAGAGTGGAGGAGATAGAAGGCAAGTGGAAAGGAGGGCAGGGGAAAGGAAGGGATGAGGAAAGAAAGAGAAGGAAGGGCTGGGTGGGGAGCGCGGAGGGAAGGGGATCAGCTGACCCCTCTGGGAGTTGAGTTTGTCCTGTGGAGGAAGTGATTGGTTCTATATGCCAGCAATGATCAGTCATTAGATGCAGAGCAGTTGACAGGGGGAAAAGTTTTAGCAGCTACCAGAAGAGAATGCATCCTTCATTATTGGAAGTGGATATGTAAAGCATATCATAATACTCACTGTGTTGGCTTTCTGGATAGTTTTCCAGAGTGGTAGTTTAAATGTTCTCAACCCCTGTAAGTGTAGTTACAATCACCTTCACCAGCTCCTTCCACTGAGATTCGCAGGCTCATCAATTCAGAAGTCTTGCACTCCCAAACATGATTATTTACTGGTGTTCAGAAATTTGACATGGCTTATCTTTCAAAAGCTGCCTGAATTCTTTAATTTTCAGGGGATACTGAGTTAGGTGTTGCCCCAAATACCTTAGCAATGGAATCATCCATGCTTCAACAAAATAACAAAGCCAATTATGCTGCTCTCTCTTCCCACTTGTCTGCTCAGTAAGTGTGCATAAGTATGTATATATGTATGTGTGTAAGGAGAATAAGTGGAGATAATGTTCCATCAGGTTTTTGTATAATGAATGGATCAAAGTTCCAGGTGGTAAATATGGAAGGGATTGTTTTATTCAGTTTAACAGGAAATTCAAATCTAGCATGCATGATTACTTCCAGATCGAATCTCACTGCAATATAGAAGAATTATTCTTTTGCAATGGAATAAAGATAGACATTTTTATAGATTAGAAGAGTTGTTGCTTATTTATCTTATAGACACATTTGTACTTCATACTCACCAGGATCTTGACCTTTCCTCATGGAATTTTGGTCATTTGTAGCATCTAATTGATATCTGCTTTCTGTACCCTTCAGGCCACAGAAGTGATATTTCAATCTAAACTGGGGGGAAATAAAAGCAAAGGTTTCACCAAACAGATGCAGTTTGCTTGCTTCTTATCAGTGGAAAGTACTAATGAGTTTCAGTACAGTATAAAATCACAAATATGGGCAAGAGGTAAGTGGGTGTGAAAGTGTGGTCTAGATAAAATGTCCTGTTACCATTGCTCCTCTTCCTCCAGGTTGTAACCCCAAGGAACAATTGTGCTATTCTTTCTTCTGATGTACACGAGGACATCCTAACAATGTAAGACTCTTTCATACAGTAGAAGAGATTTCGTATTATGGAACATGTTCTCAATAAAAAATAAGTTAATGTGACTTTCTGAAAAAGTCAAATATTCAAAAGTTAATAACATTTGGTAGGATTATTCAATTGAAAGTTTTCTCAATGGCACTTTTTTCTCTGAAAAATCACAACGCTAAAGTCGGATTGTCTTTCACTTTCATCCTGTGTTTCTTTAATAAGCATTAATGCTGTAAATAAAGATAAGAAAATGGTATGTAAGCATAAAAATGTAGAAATACTTTCTTTATGGAACTTTACTCATAGAAAATGTAATAATTTCTATGTCGTTATCTGAGGTACTTTGTATTTCCTTGTTCTCTGGTGACTTTTATTTGTATTGCAAAGGCTATTGATTCTCTAATACAAAATAGAGAAAGATTATCCATTTCCATTTAAAGTTTTGTATATAGTGCTTGGTTAACTATATTTATCTTGACAAGGCATGAGAACCATGATCCATTGTAACACTGATTGGTTCTACAGTTTTAAAGATAATACCAATGGAAATTTTTTCAGCTCTAAGAATGAAACTTCTTTCTCCTTGAGATTGGAGAAAGGTACTTTTTAGCATCCACATTAACATTCTGGTAATATTTTGTTTTCCATCTTATTGGTGTCTTCTGACACTCTTCATTTTCCTCTTATGGCTTTTTAATTATTTCATTAATTTCACCTATCAGCGTGAAGGATAATGCTCATTCAGTATATGACATTTCTCCATTTGGCAAACTGTTATTATAAAGAGTGTTGTCAGCTTGACGTTGAAGTTGATAAAATAACTTGTTTAAACATTCAAATTTTAGATTCACATAGACTTTATATATGAGGAGATTTCCTAATAAGAATCATTTAGAAGGGTCTCATAATATTTTATGCTATCTAACTTGAACATTGAAGAAAATAATAAGGAAGCCTGGCATGGAAGAAGTTGTTGAGAATAAGGTAAAAAAGTAAAACATTCAATTTACAGTAAAAGCTCTGCGCTGAAATCATGTTTGTAACTCACCACAGGGAGAATCAGAGCCTGTGTTGCAGATACAGATGATAACCGATGACTCGTTTAATTTATTGTCTGTTTGGAAAGAAGTCGCAAAAAAAACATTCACATGTATTATGCCTGGTAGGAAGAGTGACATCTACAACTCAATTCAATGAGAAGAAAGACCCTAAAGCTCTACAGTTTTTGAATTATCAGGTCAATGTAATTCCGGTGGATCTGTCATTTATCTGAACAATAGAACCCATCTGATGCTATTGTTAGGCAGAATCCATTTGCTGTATATTATGAGGGCGAAGAACCTTATTCTCTAGGGAGCAGATCAGTGATTTTCTCTTTTTGAGGAGAAGATATCAATGTGCATCTTTGGGACACGTTGGAAAATGAAAATTTCCCCAACAGCAAGTAGTAGATTAGGTTTGATGGAGGAACTGGGGACTTATACACTTCTGGAAGTTCCTTCAGAAAAATGGAGAAGAGATGTGGAAATCTGCATGGGAAAAGGGCTCAGCTTTCTCCCCTTTGTGGCCTCAGAAAAGAAAAGAAAATCCATGCAAACATGACTCTTCTTTCCTCATTTTTAGTGAACAATTAATCAGCTCACAAATTAGAATCCTATATACTTTGTGGATATGTAGTTTTCATGTCTGTTTTGTGGTATGAAGTTATAATATTTGAAATTGCTCCATTTTTCTTACTGTTTAACAAAGCTGCCTTGAATCCTGCCCAAGTAGCCCTGCCTTTGCTAGAATGAATACAGAAAACTAGAATGGATTTACACAAGAGCAAAGGAGTTCTGCGGCTCCATTCCAGGTGGTGATGCTGAGCTGTTCCACCTGTTTGACCCTACCCTTTGAAGACCAGAAGTGGTTGAAATATTACCAAATATGGTGAAGAAAGGAGAAGACTAGAAGTGACCCCTTCACAGACATCTGCCTGCTGACTTGGTGTACTCCAAAGCTGTGGAGAAGGAGCTTCGTTCTTCTTCAGGTGCCAGAAATTTTTCCTGAGAATATAAATGGTAAATGGAGCAGCAACCTGGAAATCCTAAATCCTAAATTTTAAGGTTATTTAGAACAAAGCATCTTTCAAGAAAAATAAAATTATACCTTTGAATAAACATTTGCTGAAGTTTACTACACAAAACCTACCATCAAGTACATCCATATGTACTGAATGTAGAGTCCCATAAAATTTAAGAATATGCATGGTAGCTCAGGTACATTTATTTGCTTTATAATTTCAAACATGTAATTAACATACAGAAGTTTTGGTTTCAGTAATATTAAAACTTTTATTCTCAAAATATCAGGTAATTATGTAAATGAATCTACAAAAAATGAGCTGATATTGTCCAATTCCAAATAGTTTAAATGTTGCTTAATGTTGTAAATGTATTTGCTAATTAAAAATAAAAACATATTATCTTGGTTGCCTTACCTAAATCTAAGCACTCTGCTTCATCTGTAAGTTACTGAAAGAAATTTAAAATATTCAGAAACTTACTCAATCGCTAAACATCTATGTAAAGGCGCTTTAGTCTTATATTCTGCCTTGTGAGGAGCTCAACAGATTCTCAGTGATGCTGTGAGGGTCAGAATGACAATTTCGACAGGCCACGAGCTTGCAAAGTTTGAAGGCAGTCAAGTTCTCAACATGAGCTGAGGCCATCCATGATTTTAAGCCTTCTTTACAGCTAGAACATTTACAAATAAACCGATAAATGTTGGCTTATATTTTACAATATCCTCTTTATTCTACAGTGTCTGTTCTCAGAAAGAATAATCTTTTCTGTAATCAAACTGGTATTAACAGTATTCGCCCTGCTACTGGGCACCAGCTCTATGTTCATATTGAAATGATCAGTATTAATCTTAATCTTCCCACAAATAGATTTAATTTTCAATTAAATGAAATTTTTCAATTAAATAGAAGTGTAAAATATTTTCCAGTTTTAGTAGGACTAACATATGTTATTAAAAAGTTTCCTATAGGATCATTATTTCTTTAAAAATCTCAGATACTTCTATGTAAAAATTGTATTGAACCGTACATGTAATTTGTTATGATAATTGATATGTCTTACTAAGTAAGTTCTAAATAAATAATTTTTATAGCTGGATAGTAAGAGATATAAAGGGTCAAAATATCTCTGTTTTTTAAGATAAATCTATTCATTTATTTCACTAATGCTTACTGATCATTTTTAAAGCTGAATGACTAATTTTTCATTCAGTGAAGAAATATTTTTTGTTACATTTTAAGTCTCACATACTCTTCTAAACTGTCAAGGATACAGTCATAAACAAGCTAGACAAGGATCTGACTCTTATGGAATTAATTACTTGCACTGGTGTGTGATGTTACAATTAATACTAACAGTAAATACGATTATTATATTATCCTCTAAATTCATGAGTATAATAAAGTTTATATTAAATTCTTATTTTTCATTTGTATAAGTAGGTCATATCTATACAGGCAAAGTGAAGTGCCCATTAAATATACTGTGAAGAGGATTGAATTAGACTAACTATTTAGACACTCCCAAATATTTTTTCTATTGGTAATTTTTTTTAACTGGAAGATCTGCAAATACACTTGTTATGATAAAGGAAAATTTAATTCAACCCGTATTAAGTGTTCTTACAAACATGAAAAAACAGTGACTGTTACAAATGCTCATTGTCCCAAGAAAGAGTTCTCTTTCCCTTCCTTTCTATCTCTTCCCTTTCTTCTTTCTTGCTTTCTTTCTCTCTCTCTCTCTCCCTTCCTTCCTTCCTGAATAAAGAGGATATTTTCTTTCCTCTGTCCTTCTTCCCTTTCCTTCTGTCTTTAAAAATGTCGTAAAATATAATATTGCTATTCAAACCCTTCACAAGAATTCTAATTCTGGAATACTATGAATTATTTAATCTTCTCCGTATAAACAACCTACTGTAATTTTCCTTTCTGTAAGATATGTTAACTCTGTCAATCAGTTGAATAAGAAGCTTTTTAATGCTGCTGCTAAATCCAATATTGTGTTTTACACCTTGGCTTTGAATTATTTTTTAATATTAACTTGGAAACTCAGAATCTTGTGTAGAATGATAGGTTAATCAGTAACACCTTTACAGGCAAAATTATTACACATATTCACTGTATAATGACAATATTACCTGAGCCACTTAGGGGCTACTTAATTTAGAACTGATCAAGGAATTTCTGTCAATATTTAACCTCCACTGGCCACTGGCTTGAGTACTGTGCATACTGGTGGTTTCTGTTGGTGTCAAAATTTTATTGATATATTCATCCATATGATGCAAAATTGTAAAACAACTGAAAACAAAGACTAGAAGTTCCCAACACAGAGCCATGTTTGCTTTTTATTATGAAAAGCACCATTTTGCAAATGAAATGATGCATCTTTTTGTTGTTGTATAACGTACACAGGAAACATGACTTTCAATCTATACTATTCTATGAAAACTTGGTTTTAATTACAATGTAAAGGGAGTATTCTTCCTATTATTGAAAATATAACAACTAGATAATTCTACACATTCCAGAGTAATCACTTCAACACTGGTTCTCTTCCTTCTCTCAAAAATCTACAGTTACCAGAATAAGTTGTGAACAGACAGTATGTTGAGGTAAAGCTTTGGAAAGCAGTAGATGGAGAGGGGCTAAATGCTTTTGACGATCAAATAGAAATCTTGGAAGATGACTGAGTGAATTTTGGACAAATTTATCAGTTTAACTCTGCATGAGAGGCTGGTTATTCTTCAAAGAAAATGGTAAAATTCTTGGTTGAAAATGCGCAGGAAGCTTATACTGTATAGGTTGGTAATAGAGGATACAACATGACACTCCTGAGTAGTGTAGAATGTTAAGAGTCAAACAATATCATTACTTGGATGACAAATCTGACAATGGAGTGATGTTGGACTCTAGACAGCTAGTGTCCTTGAAGCTGGCAGTCTTATGGGTAGTGGAATAAGAAAAATTAAGTAAATAACACACACACACACACACACACACAGAGCACACAAAATAGTACATCTTTATGCACACAAACTCACGCAACAGTACATTTTCAAAAGTTACCTAGGTCAGGAAGACTGTTTTCTGAAAGAAACACTAGCATGACCTTTCTCAGTGTAAGTACTCTATATGTAAAATAAAAATATAAGGTCCATACAACAATGCATGTTTACAAAAATAAAAAATTTACTGGTCCAAGTACTAAGAAGGAGAAAAAGAGACACCACAATTCAAATATTTTCTGAAACATTGCAAAGACAATGTTTGACAAATTAACTGAAGAACTCTAACAGAAATGCCATAATTCTACTTGGTAAAATACAATGTGATAAAAAATGAATTGAAAGAGCTTACAAAAGGAATAAAAGGTAAGATAGAACTGCCATAGAATAGTAGGCTATAATAGGGATAATATAAAGGATGGTGCACAGTTTGGTATACACATAATAAACTGTAAGGAAAATTGAAACGAATAAATGCAAGAAAATCAAAAGGTAACAGATAAAGTTCAAAGAGTATTAGAAAGTCATATTATACAGCCATGAGAAAAGGTTTCTAAAAATATTTATAATTTATATGCCTTCATATGAGAATTTAATGAAAGTATTCACTGACAATGTATAATGGATAGAATTTTTACTCAGAGAAGAAAATCTTACAAAAATATTTATGTATTACTTGAATTTACATCATTAAAGAAGAGAGTGTATTTTCTAAAAAGTTAGAATTTGGATAAAGAGACAGAGATTGACAAGGGAGATTAAAGTTTGATGCTGGAGGGATCAATGAGCATTGAATCAAATATAATCAATACAACTATGGAGGGAAAAGAGAAAAACAAACTGGCTTCAATGTTAAAAATGAAACATCAATTAAAGACTGAAAACAGAATTTTATCTCATCTTTTAATCCTGATTTCTTTGCTTGCTAATTAGTTGGGAGTACTTTTAATATATTTGTGACTTCTGTTGTCTTCCTCTGTGAATTTGTTCATATAATTGGTATATTTCTTTTGGCTTGGCTATTTCCTCTTTTATTTTTCACATGCGTAGATATAATTTTTTGTAGTACTGCAGCTAGAACTCAGCACTTTCACAGTGAACTATTTTTATCTTAAGACAGAGTCTTGCTAAGTTGCTAAATTGCCCAGGCTGGGCTTGAACTTGTGATCCTTCTTCCCCAGTCTGTCAGAGTGCTGAGTTAGAGGTGTGCACCACCATCCCCGTCGGCATTTTCCATTTTTATTTTCATTGACATACTTCTTTTCGATTATATTGATTGCACAATCCTCTCTTTTCTTTGTCTTCCTAGATCTTAAAAAAAATTTTTTCTCTTATTTTAGTTTGTCATATCTGTGCCTTTTCAAGAAGTCTTTCCACCCAGAAGGCACAGAATCCTCTATATTTTTATCTATTCCTAAGCTTTTTATTTTGAAATAATTATGGGTTCACGGGAAGTTTCAAAGATGGCAAAGAGGCACCTAGTTTTCTGCATTGATCACTGATTAAACAAACACGACACAGCTAGAAATTGACCTGGCTGCAGTGTGTGGGGATATTTTGTCTTTTCATCCCAGGTAGAGTCTTACTGAATCACACTACAACCCCAGTGCCGACACATTCCTTCACCACCACGACCTCTTTGCAATGGTACTCTTTTTTCCTACCACACCCATGCTTTGCTCATCCTTAACTTCAAACATTAATTTGTTCTCCATCTGTATATTTTGTCATCTTGAGAATATTAAATGAATGGAAATATGCAGCATGTGAGGTTTTACTCTTTTTCACCATGCGTGAACGTATCCAACTTGTGTTTATCAAGAATTTGTTCCTATTTATTGCTGAGGTGCATATCATGGTACAATCACAAACATTCAAGCATTACTACTTCAAGAGTATTTTGGCTGTTTTGAGTTTTAGACCACTGCACATTAATCTGCTGTAAAGAACTATGTACAGGAACTGGGAGAAGGGAAAGAAAAAAAAAGAAGGAAGGGAAGATATATATTTATTATTTTTAAATTCTCCTTTAAAAAAGAATTATGTGGAGGTCTGTTAATGGAAATATGTTTTTATTTCTCTGTGCTAAATGTCAAAATGTGTGATATTTTCAGGTACTATGGCTAAGTGTGTGTTTTTAGTATTGTTAAAAAGAGTAAAACAATTTTTCCCAAATACATTGCACCACTTTACATTTTCACTAGCAGTATAGAAAGATTGTTTCTCCAAAACTTTGCTAGAAGTAATCATTTTTACCTCTTCTTTTAAAGCTTTTTTTGAGGGTATGTAGTGATATCACTGGATTGTCCTAATGTACATTTTCCCGATGGAAAACTCATTTTCATGTGCCTACTTATTCTTTCTATGTGCTTTTCAGGAAATGTCTCTGCCTGTGCAGTTTTGAGAGTTTTTTAAATATCCTGTAGATGTCAGGTATGTGGTTTGTCAGATATGTGGTTTAAAAATATTTATTCCTAGTCTTAGCTTTCCCTTTCCAAAGGCTTTAATAGGAAAGGTTTTAATTTTGGTGAAGGTCAAATTTTTAATATTCGTAAAAATTTGTGGTTCATACTTGCGGTACAATGTCTAAGAACTGCTCACACAGCCCTACTGAGGTAAGACAGAAGAAATAAAGGTAGAAAAGAGACAAGGAAATTGTAGTTTAAAACTGTACATCGAGAGAAACTGCAGTTTTACTTTTCCCTTCAGGAACATTCACTCCAAACCAGATTCCCATGGGTCTCAGAGACTCAAAGAGCTTGTAAGTAGGGCTCTGGGTCCACACTTTTTGATTTTTATTGTTCTTCCTTCTACAGATTTCCATCCCTCCAAAAAGCAGCACTAGTAAGCTGGCAGGATATCTCAACCAAATACTTAAAAAATGATTTTCATTCTAATATATCCTGGCAAACAGGTAACCTGACAGACAGTCAGGATAACATGGGAAGAGCTGATACTTTTTATGATGTTTATTCTTCTTTATGATGTTTATTCCTATACATAGATAAACATGGGAAGGGCTGATACTTTTTTATAATGTTTATTCTTCCAATTCAGGAAAATTTTCTTTAATATTGCTTTACAAATTTTCCTACCTAATTTCCTCTACCATTTTCACAACAGTTCAGTCTGTTTTGGTGATGCACAGTAGAAGTCTCTGGATGTGAATCTTCTATGTATGAGTAAGTTTATTTTAAAAATTTATGTTTTATAAACTTAATTCATATACCTCTCGTGCACTCCTATGCTGTTCTGATTCTCACAGCCTTTAATTAAGTTTTGGCATTTGGAAGGGTGAATCGGTGGTCTCATTTTTATCCATTTTGGTTTTAAAGAGGAAAAACATAAAAACAAAATAACAACAAAGACAAAAATAAAACAACACCAAAACAGCAAAAACAATAGAGAATTTAAAAATAAGATGATAGTAAATGAATAATGATTGTCATATTATATATTGTTATCTTCAAGGAAGTTGCTCACATTACCAGATGTAAGAATGCAAGATTCATCAAACAACTAAACGTTAACTATTCTTTT
>NW_004955472.1:9376034-9470213 GCF_000276665.1 Chinchilla lanigera | reverse complement strand
CAGGTCCTTGAGTTCTTGTGTGTTTACATTCAGACTTGTATACTTTATTCCCCCACCTTCAAAAATGGGCTGAATTACATCTCTGGTTTTCCCGTTTTCTTCTAGTTTAGAGATACCAGGTAGAGAGACTTCTCAGGCTCTATAATTATGTGAGTCAATTCCCATAATAAACCTCTATCACATAGATAGATGATAGAGAGATAGGTTAATAGATAGATAGATATATGATGATGATTTTAGATAGATAGATAGATAGATAGATAGATAGATGCATACATGCATGCATACATACATACACCTTTAGCTACATCTCCTGTTGGTTCTATTTCTCTGGAGAAGAGTGACTAATACAGAAATTTAGAAAATATTCAAATAAAACAAAATTCTTATGGTTCTCACTTTCAGAGTAGATGAACGAGTAAGCCAGATTTATGTGATTGTTCTACAGCAGAGTCATTGATACTTACACATTAATTATATAGGAGAAATAAGAGACTTATACCTGTTAAATGTGACTCCAAGGTTTTTCTTTCTTTTTAACCTGAGTGACTAAATTTTTGCTGGAATAAAAAAGAATTTCAGAGATAATTTGAGCTCAATTTTATTAAGTTAAGCAAGAATGCAAGCAAAGCTTCAACTTAGGAATATCAAATTTGCACTTAAAATATGGTTGAGAGGTAGGAATTATTAATACCAACAATATGTTTACTGTATTTCTATTCATCAAGGTATAGGTTACTACCTATTGAAACTTTTGACTTAGATATAATTCTGTTGCTTTAGAATGAGAAAGGAAACACCAGGCACTTCTTTGCAGAGCAAAGTCCAACATATTAACAGTTTAGGAGATGATTGGTAGACGCAAACAGAGGAGACCGAAACACATGCATGAAGAAGCTGGATCCAAGAGTTCTGTGTGAAATTGGGAGCAGGTCAGTCTGCATCACAGGTCAGCTTGGACTTGACTGCCGTCATGACACTGGATGTGGCTTAAGTTGCAAGAGTTTTGTTAAAGTCAGATACTGCTGATTCCAATAAATTATAGGATAATTGAATCTGGAATTTTTCACTATGTCTTACTTTCAAAGTTCAGTTTTTAAGAAAAAGGAGGAATTTGGATGATGATGTGAAGTTCAGTTTTGTATGAATCACATGATCTTACTATACTTTTCAGACATCAGAGCTGTTTTGTTTTGTTTTGTGCATTATACCTTACTCCTAAAAGAATTGTATCTATTTTGAGGAACGTATAAATGGGCTTGATTTGATTCTTAAAGATTAAAAGTACTTAACATTAGCCTAAATAATAACCTATTCATTTATTAAAGCAGACATATACCCCTGAGTTTATGAAGGGGTTGTTTTATAAATTGAAAATAACGTAGGAGGAAAAATACTTTCTATAAACTTATTGAATACTGTAGCTTAGCTGCACAGTACATAGGAGACCACTGGTTGTTCACCCTCGTGACTGGGTGGCTGGCTGGGAGCAGCAGCTCACTGTTGCTGCCGAGACAGTATTTTAATGCACGTGGCCATTCCATGAAAAGATAAAAATTCACCCTCTAAAATAGGGTTTTCTATCATCACAAACTTGAAAAATCTTAAATCTAGCCATGATAAACTTAACTGTCTATAATGAGGCTAAGTAAATTTTTTGAGTGACAATCAATATGGCTAATAGCTAAATCTTGTTTGTTTATAATATTTCATATATTTTAAGTATTTCTCTAAATATCAAAATCTCAACTTTGTTAATTTCTAAGTCTGTGATATTACAGAAGTTCTTTTTGTGTCAATTATTCCTCCATAGGTGATGATGTTTAGTGTAAAAACCCATTTGTATCAAGGGTTTATTGGTTTTTTAAAATTTTAGAAAAAACAATAAAAACAATGATACAGAATTTGAAAAAACAATATTAGATTAATAATGTTTAATATATTGTGTATTGTTATCTTCAAAGTAGTTTAAGCATAAACAATTCTTCTTAATGGGCTAGTAAAAATTAGTAGTATACTCATCTTAGCTATCATACATATATATTTTTCCCATCCTTTTCTCCTTTCTCACATCACAGCTGTTCTTTTCATTTTAGGATTTTCTCTCCCTTTCACAATATCTTTGTACTTTTCAATGTTTTACACTAGGGAGACAATACGTTGTTAACACGTGCAAGTCTGATTTATTTCACTTATGAGTATGGTCTCTAATTGTATCCATTTAGCTATAAAAGCCTCAAGTTTATCCTTCTTTATAGCTGAGTAATACTCCATTGTATAAAAATACCACATCTTTTTTAGCCATTCCTCAGTTGAAAGGCATATGCGCTCCTTTCCAAGATTTAGCTGTCACAAATTGTGCTGTTATAAACTTGGGTGCATACATATAGCTGTGGTATGATGTTTTAATACTTCTTATTTGGATAGGATTTAAGATCTAATATGCTTCCTGTACATTCTGTCTCATTTAAACTTCCAAACGCAGATATAGGATAAGAGTGACCATAGACTGTCCTTTATTTGTAATGTTTCCACTTATGATTTTTCATTTTTACAAGTATATGAAAGTTATATACATCCTATAGAAATTCTGCTACACATTTAGAATTCTTATCTTTTTGTGGGACAGCTACACGCAGGAAAATATGTTTTCATCACAGTGAGGAGTAGCAGGGAGCTATAGCTCCAGTCACTCACAGGATCACAGGGTTCTGTCCAATGTACTCTTCATGACATGGTGATGGATTGGTTAGATAGCCAAAGTAGAAAATGCATTTGATATATTTCCAATTTATTGTGGGATTATGGGGATGTAGCTACATCATATATCAAGGTACATCCAGATGACTGATCTGCATTTATAAACAAGGAAACAATTACTAACGCAACTCACACAGCTAATCAACTGGGATTGAAATTCTAGCATTCACACTAGTTTTGATGTGTCACATCTATTTCTCCAAACAGAAGAGCTGGATAATCTTTGTAAGGTTTTTATTTGCACTGGGATTCAAACCCACGGACTCACCTGTTCTAGGCAAGTACTGTATCGTTGAACTATATGCCCCGGGGCTGAACTTGGTAAGGCATTGACCAGATAAGACTGGCCAAACGTAAATATGATATATCATGTAAAGTATTTAACATAGACACATTGGTCATTTATTCATTTTAAATAGGTATTTGGTCTATTAATGCTATCGTTCATTATTTTTTGTGATATTGAGGGTTGACCAAGGGTCTGCACATTGAACTGCAGCCCCAACATTTTAAATTTTTTTTTATATTTTGAGATAAGATATTGTTAACTTGCTAAGTCACATAGTGCTCCAATTACAGATTTATACAGTTAATATTATAGTTTTTATGATATGTTTTCACTTGAATTTTATGGATACTCAAGAGTTAATTTTAAATTGGTCTATATCAATGAAATTGCAATTTAAAAGCCAGACATTTAACAAAGGATTCAACTTCCTTGTTGCCTGTATTTCATATGCACATATATATATATATAAAGGTATTACTTTCACATACTTTGTTCCCCATATTTTCTACATTTTTAATGATAATTCAGATTTTCCATCTGTTCACTGTCATATTAAACTTAAATTGAGAGAATTTGCCTGTGTACTGCTTCTTTCATTCCATCTTCATTTGACCTGAAAATCTATTATCAAAAACTGTGCAAATTGAATCATTAGACTGACTATAACTGCATATTTTAGTTCAATGCAATACCTTCATTGCCTCTGAAAGGAGTTGAAATGAAAAGAAATCATGCTTTTATACTTTATGAGCATGTCTTTCTGTCAAGCCAGTGTGTTATCAACTTACTTCAAAGAGTGAAACTAAACTACCAGAACAGATTCATTTCTATTTGTAAGCCTCACTTCAGTAGTTTGTCCAGAGTTCTGATTTCCACAAGGCGCCATGACAGTGACCTCCAGTAGAGGTTACTCCTGCCCTGTGAGGCAATGACTGCTCAGTCACACTGACAGCTAAATGATTCACCAGTCGCTCTAGATGCTGCTACAGTAGGCATGCCCTTTGGTATTTGGAAGCAAATAGATGTATTTGGTGTGCATGTACACACACATGTGTAATGTATTTCACTTTGGGCTATTAATTGATGAACTGATAAACTAGTTGTTGTTTTTTTTTTTAATCCTCACCATTATCCTTCATTATTTGTTTGATCATGGACAAGATCCTTCACACGCTAAGGCTTAGTTCCAAAATACAGTAATAAATTACGCCTTCATTAAACTGCTGTAGGAATTATATAAGTAAACTTGAACTCTTACTAATATAATACTTGAAACATAACATGAACTTCTCTGTCTCCCTTTCAAACTATGAGCTTTTCTACATCCATCTCAGTTTATTTAGTATTAGAAATGACAGTTCCTCCTGTCACCTTAAAGTTTCTCATCTAGGAAAGAGGTTCATTGTGATGCTCCTGCTAATTACTGAGCCGTCTTTGGAGTGCATCATTCTGGGTTCAGCTTTCCTGTGTGCATTCCTGTTTATTGAAAACCTTGAGTGTTGTGGTAGTTGTAGTCTCCTGCAAAGTATGTGAAAGTTTCTGAAAAGATCAATATATAACTGGAAAACCCCACATAGTACCGCATAAACTGACAGAAAGAGGTTACCTAATGAAGGCATTGAGTTCAAGAAAGCTGAAAGCCAGAGCATCTTGGCTACAGATCAAACAACACAAATTTGATCATTCATAGTAGCTTAATACTGACAGTGGTTTTCCCAGTGAGTCTCATTTTGGGTCTAAAAAATCCCAAGCTCTCAGTTCAAGGGCTCAAGTCTTTTTGCAGTTCACCATACGCTGATCTTTAGTAGCTCTTCCTAGCTACTTCTGCCTTCAAATAGAGGTTATGAAATATACTCATTTGCATACAGATGACTGCAATTTTTGCGTCTATAGAGTAGTATTTGCTATTGCTTTTTCCTGTTTGGGGATTTTTTTCAAAAAGCAATTCATGGTGTTTCTACGTAGTTCTCAAGAATTAAAATGCCTTATTAAGTTATTTCAGTTCTGTAGAATTTCTATAAAAGTCTTTTTTGCTCGGCTTTACTTTCAACACCTTTTTGTTACAGTTATCTGCTCTTGTGGGTCCCTTTCCTCTTGCCATCAGATTCTTCGCACCTAACACATCCTCCATGACTGTTTATGTTAAATTGATCACTTCTATTTTTGTTGTTGTTTTTTGTTTTCTTTTCCGGTACTGGGAATCGAACTCAAGACCCCCCGCTTGCCAGGCAGGTGCTGTGCTGCTGAGCTAAATCCCCGGCCCCAAATTGATCACTTCTTGTCATCACTTAATATATTGCAATGAATTCTCTGGGATTTTGACGAAACGCAAATCTTGAAGCTTGGTCGGGGCCGAATTAGTGAAGATCCCTGTTACTAAGCTGTAACGCACTCTCCCGCCCCTGCGCCTTCTCTGGCCGCACAACAACCCTTCGGACCCTCAGCTTTCGTATCCCCCATCTCAATGTTTTTGAGAAGAAAACAAGATAAGTTGTATTTTAAAAACAGATTTAGATGTATAGAAAAATTAAGCAGGAAGTACAGAAAGATTTCATAAACTCCTTTACCACTCTATACACTTCCCGTGTGAACATATATGTGTACATTTGATAATCCTAAATAATTAATATTATTGCCATTGTTAAATCGTACTGTGTGTATTGACAATTATACAGTGTCATATATCTTTCATTATTGTGCCACACAAAATAGATCAATGGCTGTAAATCTCCTCCATGCTCCACCAATTCCTTCCTCCTTCTTCCCACTCCGAACACTTGATAACTATTGATTTTTCTATATCTCTTAGTTTTGTCCTTTCCAGAATGGTATATAGCTGGAATCATATAATATGTAACTTTTTCAAGTAGATTTTCTTTCACATAACAATAGGCACTGAGAATTCTTCAATGTGATTTCATGAGTTGAAGCCTTGATTTCTCAATCTTTGAATTATATTTTATGTCCTGGATATATCATAATTTGTTTACCCATTCACTCATTGAAGGAAATTTGGAATTGTTACTAGTTTTCATAGTTATAAATAAATTTGTTATAGACATCTGTGTGCATATTTTTGGAACATAAAATTGCCACTCGTGGGTAAATAAAGTATGCGTGATTGTTAAACCTTGTGCTAAGAAGGGTATACTTTTAATTTTTAAACATGTTTTTATCTATACTTTATAAACACACATGTCTGACAAGTTTGAAAACTAAAAATTTAAACTTCATCTTACAGATCCTGAAACCACGTGTTTCAAGATGAGTGCTGGCAAAAAAGAAAAGATGAATTTTCAAACCCCAGTTGGTATAGCAAATGACCGTACTAAAACAAAGGAAAAGTTCAATGAATTATTTACATTTTAAGAAGACATTTAACAACTAGACTACTTATTAAGTTTGCTTAAATAATCCACACATGGACCTGAATTCCATTTATTATGGAGCAAGCTCTTGCTAAATACTTATTGATGCAATAGTAGATCCATGGTAGCTGAGTATTTAACAGCTTTTTACTGCTTCTAATATATGCTAAAACATGACAGAAAATAAATTCTCAATTTCTCAGGCATAATTTCAAGCTGAAAAGTGGGAGACCGGGTGCATAAGACAATCACACAAGACTGGGAAAGGCTGGCAGCTATACCATCTCAAGAAATGAGATAAAGGTTAGTGATGGGGATCTCTTAGTACTAGTTTCAATGGATCCAAACCAGATGGTACATATATAGTAAAACAAACTGTAGGTAAGTGAACGTTTTGATGCTAACATTGAACCAACAGATCATCTGTACTAATTTTGGAAATAATATAAAGATTCAAAGGAAAATAGTCTATGGGTCTGAGTTTTTGGTAATGTTGATTGTTACAGAGCAGAATAAACTAAAGTGCAGACAGGTTTGGTGCACTGGCTGCAAACGCCTAAGAAACATAAAGAGGATGGTGCTGTTTGACACGAGTTTGTCTTTCCAATAGCACTCCTCTTCAAAGAGACCATGAGAAGCTACTGTTTAAGTGAGAAACTGAGTATCATGTATAACACAAGTCATGTTTCAGAAGTAGAGAACAAACACATTCAACTACCTTACGAAAAAAAGAGAGTATTATGTTTGTTCCCTGTGAATAAGAAGATGGTTTGGTTCAAAAGGGTGCTGTACTAAAAGACATGGACTAACTGTAGTCTGCTTGGCTGAATGCAACACCTGCTTCACCCCTCCTCTCACCTCTCCCAATCTTGACTCCCCAAGAATGAATACTCATGATAACTCGTTGCTTTCTATACATTTCTCAGAAAAATACAGAGAGCCATTTTCTTGGATACCACTTATTTAATGATTGATGCATAAATTTTTATTAGGAACCTCTTATGTGACAGCCATGCACTAAGATTCATGGATGCAATGATGAGCAAACATGATTAAAACTGACAAACACCATAGTGGACATTTGTACATGATGTTAATGAGTTAATGATGTTAAGGGTGACTGACAAGGAAATCTTCCCTACTTTACAGGAGAGGGAGTCGGTCTCTGTGACGACACATTCGTGCTTTAAAGACAAGGACTGTAGTGAAGGAATGGGGTGAGAATGTGGAGTGCAGAAAATAGTACAAAAGGCACTTGGAAGGATTGGAAGCAAATGGTCTGACTAGGGGAGAAAATCATTTACATATGCAGGTCGTTCCTCCTGTATTTTTATTATTCTTTCTTGATTAGCTAATTTTCTCAGATTGCCTACTTAATAGTTCTGTTTCAAAGATGTCATCTGTTCCTGCTTTTTATTTTAATAAGAATTTACAATGATTCAGGTATATTGTAAAATAAATTCCCTCAATTTAGAATAGTGATGCTTGTCATCCATACATAGCCATTTTTGGAAACACTTAGAATTCTAAGAGTTAACATTTAAATAAATATTGTCCTTATATCTACCTGTCATGGCTTTCTCAATTTTCTTTCCAGCATGGTTGGTTCCTATTCTAGCAGCACTGAGGAGAGTAAGATCATTGTCAAGTGCTTGAATATTTATGGCTTTAGAGCAGAGTTTCAAACTTGTGTTCCCTGGAATTTTTTTTCTCTATAATTTTCATAGATTCTATGAAAATTTATTTTCAGTGAAGTAAAATTAAGATACAAGAGAGCTAAATTATGTGTCTAAATTCATATTAGGGGAAGGGAGATTCTGCCCTTGTTTCCAGTTTCCTAATTCTGTTAAGCTGCGCTGCTCTACCAGGTTGGTTCTTCTCACATGCTCCTTCAATCTTCTTAGAAATGCCAAAGATGTATGCTGTTACTCACTCTTACACCAACAATCATATTATTTATCCTTCTCAGTGGGTTTTCCTGCCGATAGGCACTAGTATGCTATAGAAGTTGGCCAGTAGAATAAAACTAGCATGATATCTGTGACTACCCTGCCATGTTCTTTCATGTTTATACAGTATGTATGAGTTTCAGTATTTTTTAAATTTTTGGTACCAGGAATCGAACTCAGGACCTTGCACTTAGCAGGCAGGTGCTTGTGCCACTGAGCTATATCCCCAGCCAGTGTTTTATGTTTGACTTTAGACATATATGATTACTGTTATATTTAAGTGATACTGGCCTCACCTCTATCCTTTTGTTTTTTAAACAACAGCTTAAAATATTCCAAAATAATTTGATATACCTATTATTTGGGTACACAGATACAGAACCTATACATTCTCTTTCACAATTCTACTGTTTGAAAAATTAAAATATATGAAATTTACTTGTAATATATAGTACAGTTTTGTGAATGTTAAAATACAGAGATTTATATATTTACTCCCCGAATCACTCTTCAAAACAGTTGCTTTATCAGGCCCACCAAATTCTTTCTTTTCTTTCCACAGTCAACTCTTGTTACCCCTTTGAAACCCCAAAGATTTGCATTTTCTACAAAGCTACATAAATGAATTATATTGAATATAATAAATCTGGCTTGTTAGATTATTAGAAAATTAGAAAAAGTAGAAGGTCTACTTAGAAAATTAGAATGGAAATTCATCTATATTTTTACATGTATCAATAGTTCCTCACTTTTTATTGTTGAATATTATTCCTTTGTATTGGTGTCAGTGCTCATATATTCATCTGTTGAACTATATTTGAATTGTTTGTAATATTTACAAATGATGAATACTGCTGCAAATATTACTGTACAGGTTTTGTGTGAAGTTGAGTTTTCATTATTCTTGAATCAAGTAGACTTGCCTGGTCATGTGACAAGTGGATGTTTATTAACATTTTAAGAAACCACTATTTTCCGAAGATGCTATGCCAATTTGCCTTCTCACTACAATATGTTAGATTTGCAATTATTCTACATGCTCACTTACTGTAATAGTTCATTTTAAAATATTTTATAAATATTTTAATAAGAATATGTCCTTGTGCCACTTGATGACAAAAATAAATCCTAAGAATGAGTTGATAGGCAGCTCTTTTGTTGTGCATAAGTCACAGTGTACTAAAACAAAGATGGTTATGATGTCACCAGGCAATACAGTCTTATCGAACAACAATCAAATATTCAATGTTGTTAACCAAAATGTCACTATACAGCATTGTGATTATAACTTAAATTTGTTTGAAGTGAATGAAGTCTATAGTGTTTGAGGGCAGCAGGTAAACAAATACATGGCTTAGGTAAAGGAATGATTATGATGATTCATATTCATTTATTGTGAATCGTCCCACAGTTCAAAAAATGTTTCATCTAAAAACAATGAATAAATAAATTCATTACACCAGACATAAGGCAATAAACTCCATTTAAGAAATCTTCTGGAAAATGATTCAACTAATTTTAAAGGTACTTGAAAACTCAATGCAAGCATGAAAAATGTGCTCATTTATATACTCATTTATGTGCAATTAAATATATAAAATCACTCAATTTTGGATTGTTTACTCTTTAGAAATAATTCTAACAATTTATATTTTCAATTCTTAATTTGAGACAAGAAATTTGAGTTGAAGAAGATATTTAATAAAGGCTCATTTAATGTTTGTTGAAATGCCTGGTAATCTTTTAGAGAGGTAAATAATATAGTAGTTGCAAAATTTTCTTGCTTTAAGACAATGTAAGTCCATTTAGAAATAAATATATAAAACACTGAGTTGTAATATCCTGTGGCCAGGTAATACATTTTTTAAATAATAAATGTTAAAATTGAAGGTAGCGTTAGGTTTAGTATTCAATTTATATAGTGTATATCAATTATCTTAGAAAAATTTGTACAAAATACAGATAGTTGTTTTATAGCTAATATATATTGATGAACAAGAACAAGGTCAGACCTCAAGTTTCTGGAACAATTTATTATATGTTACAGTTACTTCTGTGGCAATGTCAGATAACCTGTAACTGTATATTAACACAGGAAAAATATATTTGCCTGCTACACTGAAATAATTTTCCTACTATTATGAGAAGACTGATACAAACCAATTGTGAAAAATTGAAGTATCACAAGTACTGAAACAAAAGTACAATGAAGCTCTCTTATTACATCATCAAGTAATAAATGGTAATATGGAAGGAAACATGTAAAGAATGCATTTTGGAAAAGATATTCTGTCTATTTTTATGTTAACAAACTGCTCCCTGTTATTTATTTACACATTTTGGAAATAATTGTCTTGCACTTCCACTTTGATCTTCTGTTGTTACTTCAGCTCTGAGTATCCAGACATGCAGCTAATGTTTTATTATTAATTGTAGCCCAAATGTGGGCATGCTGAATGGATATTTTCTACTCACTAAGTTCGAAATTTTTTTTAATTTTTTTTAAAGACAGGCTGGTTTTATCTAATTTTTCTTTATGACATTTTCCTGGTTTTATATAGTCATTTCTATTCACATTACACTGTCTCCTCTGATTTAAATTCCCAAGACATTGGAAGAAATAGAAAGTGTTTAAAAAATAATTTTGGATTTTGATTAAGGAATCACACTTTCCAATATAACAAAATGCTTCCCCTTTTATAAACATATACCTTATTTGCATATATTGCATTTTTGATTAATCATCTTTTTAAATTTAAAGAGAAAACTCTAACTTCATTGAGTTTTCTTAAGAATGACAGAAATTGATGTGACTCTCGCAAACTACCAGCATCCCTCACTGAAGTTGACCTCTTGGCTAATAGAGATAATCTGAATTCATTGTATTTTTAAGACAAATAATATGCATGGCTTTTTATTATCAGGTGATTAATCAATATGTATCTAATTTTGTAGAATTTCTTCTTGCCAGTTGCTTTAGACTCACATGGTCTTGATTTGTATCATGCTGTACTAACTTAATTCAAGTAGTTTTCTTTCTGGAGTTAAATATGTTGTTTCAGTGGATGTATTCAAATAAGCAAGAGAAGTTTCAGAGTTAAATATATTCATTCCCAAACCCGAATCCAGTACTACAGGCCTGGCTAACTGTTGGACCTTTATAGCAAAACACTTAGCTGAGATCCATTGTAGCTTTCTCAGTACAATACTGGAGCTCATCCTTAGGAAGAACACGTGGTTAAAGCAAAGTGTATGGAGGGCTAAAGAATGTTAAAAATTGCTTAGCTAAGTCTGACATTTTACCTTTTAAATATTAATTATACTATGGGTTTGTTCCTATTTACATACATAAGTGTTTGCTTGGGACATAAATGATACTAAATCGTCTTGAGGAAGCCATAGAGCAGTTTTGTTAGATAAAACTTCTTGCAGCTGGTAATTTTTGGCAATTAATATTATGAATGCTAATGTGATGGGTAGTAGGCAAGATGCTTCCAGGATGCCACTTATCTCTGTAAAATGAAAGAAAATGTCAGAAGTGGTGAGCCTGCTGAGAGTATTACTTCTGGGAAAGAAATAGATGGGAAATGTTAAAATTATCATATTTATGGACAGGCTAGAATTTTAAGACCAGAGTATCTAACAAATAATCTAGTAAATAGAGTTTACTGTCAATATTTTTAAATGCTTATTTTGTATTTCTTAGTATAACAATGAAGAAATTTTTTAAAACATTGTATTAAATATATAGCTGATCTGAAATAAGAACAGAATGTAGATTCACAAAAATCAACCCTTAGGATTATCTCAATAATTGGAGAAGTAATTAAGGGAGTTGTGGTGATGCTCAGCGTCTGTGTTTAAGGGTTTGGTATAGACAGGAATGTAAAAGACACATTATGAAGAAAAATCTATCAGAACTATAGGAATCCACTACTTAGATATTAGAATTCTGAGCAGATGTGTCAAAGCAGTTACATTTTCTTTTTTTTTTTTTGGTTTTTCTCCGGTACCGGGAACCGAACTCACGACCTTGCGCTCGCCAGGCAGGTGCTTTGCCGCTGAGCTAAATCCCCGGCCCCTTAAAGCAGTTACATTTTCTTACACTTTCTAAATGAATGAAAAGAAATGGAATTATATTATTACTACTGTTTAAGCTAGGTAACTGAGACTTTTAACTGGAAATAATGCATGAAAATAACAACTCAAGAATTATTAATGTATGGGTTGTTTACAATTCAGAAATGAAAATATATTATCTCTTTGCACTCTTTTGATTTTTTCTTATGGAGCCTTAAGGTTTAGCTTGTATTCTGTTCTCTGTAAGTTCAAATTTCCAAATGACTAATTTTACAAGGATTTGCAAGATTCCTACTTTTTAATATGCTGACTTGCATTTCCTACTTAGGGGAAAGCTTGACTTGCACGACTAAGAAAACAGCACGTTGGTCAGTAAGGTGAGTCTTCACTGTACATGGCATGTAAGATCAGGTAAGAATACGTACATATTCCTCCAGCTATTTAGCTATGCTTAGTTGCATGTGAAGTACAATGATGAGGAATGCTATGGTTACAAAATAAATATTTCTAATTTTGAAGGATGGTTTAAATCTCCAACTTCAATAGATATATCTTATATGACACTAGGACATTTACAAGGGTTATGTCAAGTATAATTTTTTTTTGTAAAATATGGTCACAAAAAGTGTGGTCACAAGATGAAGAAAACATAAGAAAATGATAGTCTCAGAGAATATACTTCTTTTTCATTCATGCAGCTTTTTCAATTGTCTACTATTTTTACCTTCAGAGTTCTAAAATTAAGAACAAAAATTTACTCTGCTCTCAAGAACATATGTACATTTTCCAGAAATAAATGTGTAGCAGTATATATAAATATACATATAAAAATTTAACTATAATATAGGTATACTATCATAATTTACCTGGAAATGGTCACCAAATGAGCAAATACACAATAGTATACTCTAAGTTTGGTTGGAATAGCATATAAGAAAAATTTCCAAATTATTCTCAGGTAGCACAAACCTCTCATATTACAAATTTGATAAGGTTTAATGGGCTCCAGGTTAGAATCTGTTGTTGAATGTCTAAAAGTGCTTTCTAAAGAAGAAAAAACTTATGAAATACTCAATAATTCTTATATATGAAATATTTATTTGAGGTGATTTATGTTAGTGAGCAATTTTAGAAAAACTCTAAGGGATTGCATAAAATTTGAAATGGTGTGCTATAGTTCAAGGGTATATATTGAAAATAATTTCACAACAAAATATTCATATAATGTTGCTGTATTCATAACGTTTCTATATTCATGTAACATATGCTATGAAAGAGACAAAGTACAGTGCTAAATATAAACATGATATTAATGCTACAAAAATTACAATACAACTTCAAAGCTAGTTCTCTTAAAGAAAAAGAAACTTTCTACCTTCCAGCGTTAGCCAATTTATCTGTGATGATTCATGTAACTTCTAGAACCAGAAAAGTAAAGCAGATTAAGAGATGGAAGAAATGAGAAAGAGGCACGGAGAATACAAGATATCAGAGAATAAACAAATTGGTTTGGTTAAAGTTCTAATTGATAGTATAATAATTTGATAAATATAAATTCTTGTTATAGTGGGCCAGTAAAAGAATATAAATTCTTGTTATAGTGGGCCAGTGAAAGAAAATAGAAAAATAGAGATTTTCCTACAGAAACAAAAAAAAAAAAAAAAAGAAAAGAAAAAGAGGAGAGAGAAAATTACATCTGGTAAGGACACAGTATGCTCATAATGTACTTCTTAATTTTCAAGAAAAAATTTTTTCTGATGAAATACTTCCATTTTAAGTTTTATCCTGAGAATAAAAATAAGTGTGGAACTCTGAGAAAGTAATTTTATAATGTAGTAAATCTTTGATAATTTACCACGGTACTTGAAGGCATTACGAGAATTTAATTGTAGATCTCAAACACAACTACATATTCCAGTCACATAAGAAACTTAATTCTATCCAAGTCTTTTTGATTAGGAATCCTAATTTAACATCTGTGTGGTTGGGTCAAAGCACAGATATTTAAAAATGGCTTATAAGTAATCAAAATATAGAATCAAGCTTGGGAACTACTGACGGGTGAGCATTCAATACAAAAATTGGCACTAACAGGCATATAGTCCTGAATGAGTAGGCAGTGGGATTTTACCAAATAAGCATTGAAGGCCCCACCTTTGTTTTTCAGGGATGAGAGGTCTGAAGAAAATCATATTCTAAATGTAGTTGGTATTTGTGGAGAATTGGAGAGCAATGCAACTATTCTTAATGATAAACTCATGTCAGAAATGTTGAATCTAAAGTGGGCTTGTACATCCTACCCGACTATTTGAAATGTAATGTGAAACTGGGGCTTGTCAATTTTTGAAAGAGATGCTCTGAAGATAATAAAAGCAAGAAACAATACTGAGCTCAGTAGGAACAGGCCAGAACAAGAGGATAGTGGACAGATCAGGTGGTCCTTCAGATATATGATGAAAATCCCTGCATCAAAAGTTGAAAGAGGTTCTTGATTTTATGGAGTATTAAGGAGAATGCACTCTCCTCTCCATGATTTCACTCCCCAGAATGGTCAGTTTTCCCACTGCGTGGACAAAATATCCAATAGCAGCAATTTAATAGAGGGCAGGTTTATTGGATCACAGTTTAAGAGGTTACAGTCCATGGTGAACTGGTTTTAAAGGGGAGACACCACGGGTCAGCACACTACTGAGATGAGCTCTCTCACAATCCAAGTGCCACTCCAGGGTTCCTCTTTTCTTTCTTTTCTCTTTTAAACTTGTTTTTCCAGCTTTATTAAGGTATAATTGGCATGCAGTTGAATTCTCCATGTTTATTTCAATTTTTCTTTAATTTTTACCTTTCTTAGTATAGTTACTTAAGTTGACATTAAGATTGACCTAACAAACACAACCTCTCAGCAAGCTCCATAGTCAAAGCAGCAAGCAGGAAGGTGCTGTGAATGAAAGACACAAATATAAATTTCTTACTTCACCTGCACATTAGTATTAGTGACTGAGGCAAGCAATAAGCTAGACTGAAAGCCCATTGAAGCTTGGATTCCATTACCTTGCATTATATTTAAAACTGTTAAATTTTTAGTAAATGTTTGAAATGAAAAACTATAGTTCCAATATCATAATATGGACATTTGGTCATGAAAAATTGTAGTATCTATCTCCTAGCATTTTACTAATGCTCAGTACATCTCATGAAAGTGTGACTTAGATCTCAAAGGAAGGACAATCTTAGATATATCCAAGTCTTCAGATTAATGCAAGAGAATTTTCCAGTCTCAGGCTGTAGTACTGAATGTACAGTTAAAAAGTATCCCTGAACATTTATTACTCTAATCTGGCCCCCTGGGCTGTCTGACAGAAAATTTGTATTACCTGTGTGGTCTAAAACACCTCAAACTGAGAACCAAGTTTAAAGCAGCAGTAAGTATTGTCCCAGTTATGTGGGTGGAAGCAAATAGAACTCTTGAAGAAGGGAAAGACACAGGTTAAAGAAAACAACTAAAAGAGCCTGAATACCTGAAGCATAGTTAAATATGTTCTGCAGAAAGGTTGGAAAAGAGAAAAAAAATGATATACCACAGATACGTTAAGCAAAACAGAGCTGGAATTTCTATACTGAATTTGATATAACTTGTATTTAAGAGCATAAAACTTTATTGCAATAAAAATGATCATCATATATTTATAAACATCTCAATGTACCAAGAAGATACACACTTTAGATTTGTATGAAGAAAACAACATAATTGCAAAATAAATTAAACAAATCTTGACAGAACTACAGAGACTAATTTACTATCATATTTAGAGATGTTACATACAGATATAGTTTAATAATTGATAGGTCAAGTAGGCAAAAATTTAGTTTTGAAATATAGAATATTTGAATGGTAGAGAATTGTGTGCTATATTTTATTTATGCAAATAAATCTTATGTATTTTGAGATTATCATCTTTTTTTGCAAATACCTATATTCTTGATTTTTCTTACACTTGGCAAAAAAAGTCGCAAATCATCCAGGAAAAAAATGCACATGCTGGTGTTCATAGAGCATTGGACATATGACAGATGGAAAAATTAGCCTTCTGTCAATTTATCTTTGTCTCTAAATCTTAGATCCTTATCCAAGGTAGAATAGTACCTAATTAGATGAATATTATCACAGGCTTTCAGGTCTAGTCAAAAATTTATTTTGAAAGTTTTGGATGAAATTGGAGATTATTCTGACAGCATTTGTTCTACATTTCACATGGGTAAATCAAAGCATCACAAGATATAGAAATTTAATGGTCCATAAAAATATCTCAGACACTTTTTATTTCTCCTTAACTGAAGGAGTTTAACTTCTCCTCCCCTTGAAACTCATCACACATATACACACACACACCCCAATCCACTATTAGGGTGCATATAATTTTATAGTGTCTTTGGTAAATTTTAAATTTCTGTTTTTTAAGTAAGAGATTTCATTATCACCTGGTGAACCAAAGCATTGGCAAATTAAAAATCCTTTTTTTCGTATAGACCTTCTTTGAGTCCCCTTGTCCTCCACTTGCAGTGCTGGGCCCTGGTTTACACCAGCTCTCTGCCTGTTAGCAGATGATGCTTTGGAATACACTAGTCTACCTGTGACTTCCAGTCCTACACTTGCAGTTCCTCAATCCTGCATTCTTACATCTGGTAATCTGAACGTCTTTGTTGAAGGCAGCAATATGCAATATAACAATTCTTGTTGATTTCTATCATTTTGGGGTGGGGGTTTAGCTTAGCGGCACAGTGCCTGCCTGGCAAGTGTGAGGTCATGAGTTCAATTCCCGGTACTGGAAAAAAAAAATTTCTATCATTTTGTTTTGAAACCCTGTATCATTTTTAATGTTCTCACTTTGTTTTATTTATATCTGTGATGCTGGTAGTTTACTATTGTTCCTTTTTTTTTTTTTTTTTACTATTTTCTTTAAAATGAAAACTAAATGAATAAATATAAAATGAAAGTGCCAGGCCTGCCATGTACATCCTGGAAGCTCCTGTTCTCACCATATATTACATGTACAAGGAGTGCTTTAGTGATCAGATGGATGCATGCAAGTGCATAAAAGTCTCACTAGCTAGGATACAAGTCCCCACAGCTTAGTAAATGTAACTGTTTGACCTGAGACTTTCTTTCTTTACTACACTGGCTGGCTTCCCAGGGCTCAAGGGCTGAAGAAGAGTCCCGAAACCAGCCCAACTCCAACAGATGCAATGGGCATTTTAATCAAGACAGTTCTTCCTTGTGCTTTAAAATCGAATGCACTGGTTAAGAGGAAGCAGCGTAGCCATTTGTAAAGTTATAAAACCAGCATAATGTCCAAGCTGTTCAGGAGGAAGAATTAGTGAGCAAACATAAAGATTTGCTTAAAGGGAAAAGGTCTGTTTTTTTAAGTGGAAATATCTGCTTATAAAAATGTTTATTCTACTATAAGCTAAACACTATAAAGTCAATCAATGTTTTAAGTTTTCACCCTAATAATGTGACTTCTATTAGGTGAGTTCTTCGCATGATAGATCCCAAAAATAGCCACATTTTGCAAGAACCCTGAGTATGTTTTCTCTAAATTTCTAGCTTTAAGCTTTGACAGTACACAGACACACACGCACCTGCTGCTATGTTTTGCACTGTAAAATTCTCAAAGGAAAACTTTTCTGTAAAATACATGTTATTTATTGGAAATGTTGAATATTCAGGACAATTCCTTTTGAAATTTCACACAGAGATGAATAAATTTATTTTATTAATGCATGCACACTGTATAAGCATATTTACATACAGATTTTATAAATGTACATACACACCCTCCTGTTACGTACTATATTCACTTACCATAATGGAGTGGCTCATCAGGATGCGGAACAGGAGTGCCTTATACTGTAGAATTTGCATGAGCAGTTTTTTGTCTGTGGAGAGTTTACCATCACTAACAAATCTATAGTTGCAAAACAGTTTTATTTTTTTAGTTTGGGATTCCTAGATACAGAACCTGAGGTACTGACTTCTGTATGTGATTTAGGGAGGAAGCACTCTCAGATGAAACCAGTGAGGAAGTGACAGAAGTAGGATAAAGAAAGAAAATCAGGCAAAAATATGGACTCATTTAAGATACAGGTTGTGCAGCAAATAAATACTACCACGAAACAAATACCACCTTGTGACAAGGGACCAACATTTTGCATCTCAAAATCAAGCAGGCGTTGGTTGTTACCGCATTGCATTTCTTGGTGATGAGGTGCCTCAAGGGCCTGGGCTATCCTCAAAGATACAAACTGAGCAGGTAGCAAACAATACACCTAGAAGTAGAACGTTAATAGCCCAGGCCAGGAAGCTGTACAAGCTACCAGTGGTGTCTGCTTTTCCCACCCATTCACACTTCACCATGTGTCTAAGGAAAGTAGCACTTGGGAGGGACATCGTGAAACTTAACTGGAAGACAGCTGTTCAATTCAGAAGTAATCATTTATTTATTTATTCGTTTATTTATTTATTTTTAGTCATACTGTAAACTTATTCAGTGATTCACTAATTAGAAAATGAGACCTAGAACAAAAGCATTTAATCCTCTATTTTGTGATTAAAAGCAACAAAGCTAGCTTCTATATCAGTGAGATACACTTGGACACTTGGTTCCCTTTCTAACAAAACAGCATCTGAGGAAGGCCTTGATCTTGAATTGGAGATGAACTCCTAAAACTGTGGCATTAACTGCGTCATTGTTTTAGTGGCTGAGACCCAGTACCCCACATCCACAACTTAAAGGAGAAAAAGCTTAATTTGGTTCATTTTATAGACTTTACAGTCCATAGGGGTTGGCTCCAAGGCAAGGTGGCATGGCAGAGGCACAGGTAGAATAGAATTGCTCATGACAACCAGGAAACAGAGAAAGAGATCAAGGAAAGAGGGAGGAAATATATCCTTACAGAGGGAGGAAATATATCAGCCCCAGTGACCCACCTCCTCCAATCGGATACACTTCCCAAACCAAACTATAGCTACAATCTAAACATCAGTAAACTAATCCCCTTAAAAGCGTTGTGCCCATAGTAATTCAGACCCTCCCCAAATTCCAACTATTGAGCGTGTGAGGCTGTAAGGGACCATCTAGGTATAAACCATAACATTCCACCCCTGGTCCCCACAAGACTCTTGTGGGTCCCTTTTTGCAAAATACTTTACTCCCTCTCTAAGCATTGCCAAAGTCCTAGTGGTTTCAACACTGCTGAAAATTCCAAGTCAAATCTCCTCCAGGATTTACAGCAACCTCTTAGCTGTGGTCCCTAATCAAAAAGGGGAGAAAACTAAATACTGCCAACCGGTAAAGGCAGAGGTTAAACTTCCCCATTCTAAAAGGCAGACATAAGGGGATAGCAAGGAAGGAGATCAAAGCAAGACCAAAACCCAGCATGGCAAACATGAAATCCTGTAGCTAGTTCCATGTCTAGCTCCTGAGGCAATATGTCGAGAAATTTGACTTTCAAATGGTTTAGGTAGCCCTACCCCTATTACTAAAGGCATCTAAGTTAGATAGAAATTAATATACAGTCATAAATAGGTGGGCTTACAGGGATCTTAGCACAAAAATAAAGGCATCAACATTATGGCTGGAGGCAGATCTGAAGAAGGCCAGGCCTCAGGATAAAGATGCAATGCCCAGGCCTATGTGACTCCCTAGGGTTGCAGGTAACTTGGAATGGTACCATAACTAACACCACTTGGTCAGTACGTCCAGGTAGGTATCAATTACTCGGGGCGGAGGGGTGAGTCCCATCATTTCCTAGAAGTGCCTTTGTCCTTTCCATGTACCCTTGCTATTTCAGTCATTTCCCTATTGGATGTGCATTACCTAAGCAGCTATACCCATAATCCTAGAGGGTGATTGTAATTTAAGCCATTTTTATAACAGTGGCTTTCCATTTCTGTTTGTATGTTCTCTTAGTTTTATCCTAATCAGTAGCTATTCTGAGGACTGCAGGTGAATACACTTTCCTCAAGAAAGGCGCTGCCTTGGTTTCTTTTCTTTTTTTTTTTTTTTTCCAGTACTCGGAATCGAACTCACAACCTCACGCTTGCCAGGCAGACGCTGTGCTGCTGAGCTCAGTCCCCAGCCCCTGCTGCCTTGGTTTCTGTAAGATGCTACCAACTCAAGGCTCTTTGAGATTATTTTCTTCCACTGTGCTTTCAGTGCCCACAGTTGCACATAATCTAAACCTGAAAGTTACACGGTTTCAAATATTTCAATTAGTCTACTTTTTGTTGAAGGGAAAGTGGAGGAGACATTTTAATCACAACAAAGGTCATGTCTAACAGGATATTTTGAGAAATTCCATTACTCAAAGCCAAACAGGATTCTTGTATTCAAAACAGTTGCCAAGTAAAAGCTTTCAAAACTATCTATGAACATAGATCAATCGGATAAACATTCCATTTGTACTTCTCCTAGTTCTCTCTGGCTTCTGTAAAAAATTACAACAAACCCAATACAGCATTTTAAGCAACAAGCACTTATTATCTTATTGTTCTGGAGTTCAAAATTCTGATTCTCACTGGACTCCCATCGATGCATTGGCGAGAGAGTCCCTGCTGGACATTTAGAGCTTGTGGGCATTTACAAAGGCCAATTTTCCAGCTTCAAGAGCTCATGGCCCTCTCTGGGGTTTAAAAGCCAAGAATGGCAGAGTGAGTCTTCACCTCACATCACTCCAACCTTAGTTTTGTCATCATCAAATCCTCTCAGACACTAACTCATTTTCCACCTCTTATAAACGTCCTCTTGGTCATATTGGACCCCTCCCCCATCATCTAAAATATGATCTTACCTAAGTTCTGCTGGTTCCTTTAAGGAAATGTAATTCTATTTTCAACTTTAATTATCACTTACCATGTGACCTAATATATTCACAAATTTAGCAATTAGAACATCAGTATCTTTGGTGCGTCATCATTCTTCCTGCCATAGTATTTATGAAAATGACTTAGTTCATAAAGAATGGAAAACATTTTATCAGCAAATTTGTATGGGCCAGTGATATAGTTCAGTGACATGAGTGTTTGCCTGGCAAGCTCAAGGTCCTGAGTTTGATTCCCAGTACCAAAAAAATGAAAAGGAAAATTTATATATGCCTAACTTACACTTATTCTGTCTGAAGAATTAGTACTTTTTAAACTATATAAATTATAAAATTTTCAGCATAAATTTTACTTATTGAATCCTGGTGACATATTCTCTGTTACAATGTATCATATAAATTAACACATAATACGACCCTGTATTAACTAGATTTATTGCTTCTTTGATAACTAGTTAATACTGGTGTACTTGCAAGATAATGTAAATATTAGACAAATCATCACATAGAATTAATGAAATTAAACAAAACATAGTATGAAACTTCCCTATTAAAAAATCAGAACTTCATACTTGTAATGTCTTCAGCTAACAATTTTATCTACTTTATTATGCAATTATACCACTTTCAGAAAAGTCAGTAAGAATTAGAAATATTACATAACCATGCATTCTTTTGTGGGCTTTGTCTTGGGAAGGAGTTCAGTTTTCTTTGCTTTCAAAATGTCAGGATGTGTATAAATCCGGAATGCAGAACGGAATCCCTTCCCTCAGTTCCGGTCCGCGCACTCCCATTCCACTTGGCAAGACCTGCAATCACGTACTAACACGTCAGCCATTATTATACTTTGGTTCTTATTTTCAACACATTAGCCTAAAGAATCTTTGAAAAAAACCTGACACCTTTCATTCTTCTCTTCAAACATTTCCCAGATTCCATATTAAAAAAAAAAAAAAGCCGGAGTATTAATAATGCCAAGATGCTTCTCCTCCTCCCGCCTTTGGAGGTTGTTTTTTCTCATTCTTCCCTCCACGTTTACCGTGTTTCATAGACTCTGTGTTCATCGCTCTTGTGTTCCTCTCTGTTAAGGCTTAAAGTTATTCAGAGGCAAGATCAGAAACAAAACTCATTTGCTCAGAGTTAAAAATGGATTGTAAATTATTCCATTCTCCCCTCCATTGTTCTGTCTCCTACCTCCCACTGGTCTACTTAAGAAAAACTTTAAATTACTCATTTTGAAACCCTGAGCTGTCTTCTTCTACCACTTATATTTGTAACCATATCATACCGGTATCTAAAACAAGTCTGTCCAGGAATAGAAAAGTTGGGAGAGCTTTAGACTACCTGTTTTCATATCAGTATCAAATGTTTCTTGTACTCCTGGTCTGTCCTTACACTAGCTCTTCTAAAGGGGATTTTGCTTTATCTCTAATAATCACCTCCTGACCGAATTTTTCTTTTTGGAATCTAATTTTGTTATCCGTCTAAGAGCCCTGAGGTGTACATCTTACTGATTCACAGTGACAGTTAAATCTTACTTCTGAGCTCTAGTCACTGTAAGGGAACCGAGATTTCTTCTTGGTAGAGTATCAGAAATCCTTTTTCTTGCTTTACTTATTTTTGAACCATTCACTCCATTTTTTGCAGGGGGACTTCTCATGCTACTATACATCTCAGATGTTCTTATACACTGACAGAGCTTGACTTCACAGTTTCTATATATATTCACATTATTCACAGCATCTTCTTTTCATAGACAATCTAGTTTTATATTTTCCCAACTATGTTTCACTCTTACTATAATTAATGGGATGATTTCCATCATTTTTCTTTCAATAAATTCAACAGAACAAAGAAATTCATCATCTCTTTCAGTTTTAAAATATGTCTGTTAACTTTTTCTTTTCATCTCTGTCGTTTCTCTGTGGATTTTTAAAAGATATCAAAGCTAAGTTTTTTTTTTTGTCAACTGTAATAAAATAGAGTAATTTTATTTCTATATATGCACAGACTACACAAGTTTGGCTGTCCTTCATATTGCATGATGGTTTCTAAATCAACCAACAATTGACTCCCTAACTTATAAAAGTAGGATGTAGTGAATTAGAATATGGTAGTAAGAAAGACCAAGGACTCTAACAATTCAAATCTTTCTATAACATGTGCATGTGTACAAGTAGTGATAAGATTGTACTTGCTCCTCACCCATTCAATGTCAGTACAAATGTTCATTTAAGTCATTGTCCTTAGAGAATGTCATTACATCAAAATAGGTTTTACTAGGTATACAAAATCCATCTCACATGAGGAATTATTAGATAGCCATATTTGGTTGGCAGTAGTTCCACAATATACTTTCTAATCATGAATATAGAGTATTAATCAAGATAGATTATTTTTTAGTTTTAAGCAAAGTAAACCTTCATCTGACTGCTAGCTTACCAGTTGCTAGTGCTAGTTTACAACTGTGTGAATGGTAAAACTTATATATGCTTAGTAATACAGTGTGCCATAAGGAATCATTTATTATTTGAAAGTATTTATTCGATATTTATAGTGTTCCATTCATTAAGTAAGCAAAACAAGATGAATATCTCTATTCTTCTGGAGTTAGTGAGAGTTGAGGGGATTCAAATTTTCTATATTTTAGACCATGATTCATCTACTTCTTGTTTTTCACTGTGTTATGGTTTATGTCTGTGTGTCCCCTCCAAAGCCTCATGTGGCCATGGGGCGGGCTATTAGAGTTGAATGATTGTGGGTGTGAGAGCTACACCCGCCCTGGGGTGGATAGTTTGCATATGTAAGGGAGAGGAAAAGGGTGCTTGAGGCCATTCCTTCCCAATTCCACCCTGGTGGGTGCTTGCGGCTTAACTGTGTGCTGCTCCCCTGAGATGCAGCCCTCTGCCACGTGCCACTCTGCTTTATAATCTGCCAAGTACAGACTGAAACTTCCACAAACTGTAAGCGAAATAAACCTTTCCTTCCTTAATTTTGGGCGTCAGGTATTTTGTCCCAGCAGCGAGAAAAAAGTAACCAACACACACCGTCATGGCACCATGCAAAGGATGTGAGATAACTCAGAGTCCCCACACAGTTTAAACTCCAAGAGGGCCCATCAAGACGGCTATTTATCCAAGACCCTCAATGTGGGAAAGTTCCAGAAGAAAGATAGCTCCAAACCGAAGCTTCTGTGTGTCTTTATGTATAGAACCGAGAAGCAAGAATAAAGAACCAAAGAAGGACTTTTGAGCAGGAACTCATGTAGGGGATGGAAAAAGGACAGGGGAAGGTCAGGGTGGTGTATTATATGATTGACCTTAGGGACAATATAAGTGATACATTAGAAAATGCGGAGGACAGGGCCAACGCATTTATTCCTTAAGGCAGTATGTTTTGAACCTACATGGACTTGTGGCCCTGTAGGGTATCCTTTAATCTCCAGCCATGCATTCCTGGAAGTTTTAGGCATATGGCTCCAAAAATCCCTTGTCTCTGCATTTCGATCTCATTCATACCTCTGTCTGGATGAGCTGAAGCCAAGGGCCAGTCCCAGGGCAGATTAAATATAGCTAAGAGTTGCTACATGTGGAAATATGCACTTTCTGTTAGTGGTTATAAGAATGACATGGAAGGAGATAGGTTGTAAGCAGTTAAGCTACCAAGCAGACAATCTGAATAAATGTCTATTGTAAACAAAATATAAATATAATTTAATCTCTTCCTCATCAGTATAAAATATTGTGAGGAAGAAATGTAAGTTTATATTAACATTTCTAATGAAATAAATTCAACTGCGATTCTTTAGATTTTTTGGTATGTACCGCTAAAGAAATTAAAAATTGATGTGTAAAGGAAAGTTTAAGGTTCCATACGGTTCCTTGTAATGGAATTCACCACAGCATATAGAAAACTGTGAGGAACAGAACAGAAGTACCTCTTTTCAGGCACTGAGAATGACACTGCCTTGTGTTTCTGTACTCACATGTAAAGGATAGCCAAAACTAGAGCCATAGGTACAGTGACATCTACTTCTGTTCAAGCAAAATATTACTAATATTGATGTATCAGTCAATGTTCACTACAGAAACAGATTTAATGCAAAGTATATAAATATGTAAATTTTTACAAGATTGGCCTACAGTGGCTGTACACCGAGTCAGATGTGGAAGAGTGCATAAGGGCTGTCTGTGCGCTGGCAATCGGAAGGATCTGTCAAAGGTCAAATGCCTGGAGCTCAATGTAGTGTCCCATGCGAGTTCACATCAGGAGGCTGAGAGGTCTGCACTGGAAGCCTGATGGGGCTGCAAGGACGAAGAGTCTGCAGTATAACCCTGGTGAAGGCGAAGACTAGAGCTCCTCCAAAGAAACAGAGGGGAGCCATCCTTCTTTATTTCCCTTTTACTCCATTCAAGTTACACACCTATTGGTGGGTATCACTCACACCGGGGTTGGATCTTCTCTCTTCATTAAATTACTTCAGCCACATGGAGAACTACGCTCATCCAATTGATTGGCTCTTTCTTACTCAAGTTGACACCATCAGTTACCTACTACAATAGAAAATTTAAAAACCTTGGAAACAACCTTGGAAATCTATTTCTGTTCCAACACAATTTTTTATCCTCAAGGGAAGAATTGATCAAGTATGTATAATGTGCTGTTTAATGTACACCAATTGAGAAATTCAATGTCCTTTATTCTAATATTGTTATTATAATAAATTAATCACAATTGTTCAAATTTTATCATATACAATAGTTCCTGCTTTTGTCTAATATTTACATAGTAGTTATTTACACATTATAAGGCAGAAATTGATACTGAGGAAAGATTAATTACAGGTCTTTATGTAAAGCACTACACTAAGTACTCTTAAAAGTTGATGCTTTAAATAACAGAAGTATTTACTCAGTTTCCTCCTGTTAAATCTCCAGGAACTATGCTGTTGGCCCTTTCAATCTAATAGACTAAAATTACACTTTGGCTCCAATCAGATGAGACCCAAATCTCTCCAAATCCTGCAATCGTATGAAACAGGACTTTAGCACAAGAAAACAATATCTATATCACACTGAGGTTTATTCATTTGAAATGTGAAAATTTTCCAGGAGACAGAGAGAGGAATCTTAAATCAGTGGCTTTTTAAGAAATTGTTTTACTATAAATGTTAGAAATGTCCATTTGGTCTTCTTTTGTAATCCTAAGAAAAACAACTGTAAATACAGAAGGAAAAAGCTATTTTAAAGTAATACGTTTTAAATTATTATTTTAAATGACAATTGATTATCTCAATACATAAATAATATCCTTTATATCATAGGCTATCCATAATTTTAAAAACAAAAATAGCATAATGTATAATCTTTTTATTACATAGAAATGATACCAAAAGCCATTTATGCTACCTTCTGGTTCCTTAAATTATATTTGCTTAATCATTTCCTACTTGGATCTTTCCTAGCTATCCTGCTCTCCTTGGCTAGCTATGCAAGCAATTAAGCAAGTCCACTCAACATCCAACTCATTCAACCTCTTCCTTATGCTTTACTTATGCAGCGGACTCTTCTTCATGCATGAAAATGCACAGCTTCCCCTGCACACTCATGAAGCTCCTTATCTATTCCTTTACCTATGAGGGTCCTCACAGCAGCCCTGCTTATGCAACTTCAGCCTTGGTGATTCCCAAGTTCCACTGAGGATAAAAATTGCCTTGGGTACTTCAGAAACGAATTCTCAAGCTCCAGATCTGACACTTAAAGTCTGTGGATCTTGTGTTAGGCTACAGGAAGATGAATACTCAATGAACAGTCCAAGAAATGCTTTGAATCGGGCAATGGGGATCTGAGGACTTCCAATGATCTGTTGTTTCCTTTTTTATTTCTCTTATATTGTTTTCCCCTTACAGTGTAGCAACAGCTGAGGGAACTGTTGATTTTCATTGTAATCTCTTTTCAGGCATATGTAGTTTGAACTTTCTGGTGCTTGCAGAGTCCACACATTTATTATTTCAGAAATTTTTGTTTCTTTTTAACTCCCAAGATAGTAAAAATAAACTATATTTCATGGTGCCAATAAAAATATCCAAGATGTGATCCTAAGGTGCCTTTTCAACTTCCTCTTCTGCCATATCAGTGTGTACACCGCCTCTCACACCTTAAACCATGAGCCAAATGCGGACCATGTTAAGCAGTCTACATGACTATGAGTCTGCTGGGTTCTACCCCCTGTATTTACATTGTCCTCCTCCTCCCCATTCATCCTCTCCACTGAGACACTGCTTCCAGTTTTCCGATAAATTCTTTTCCTCAGTAGCTCCTCCTTCCCATTCTGGTCTACATTTATTTTTACAGAGCCAGGATAGGTTACATCTTTTGCCTGTTTGTCTGTTCTACATCGTGGGGAGAGAGAGACAGACAGACAGAGAGAGTGGGAGGGAGGGAGGGAGGGAGATTATCTTTTCCACAAGTTCAGTGTTACCTTGGAGGGAAGGAACGACATTTTCCTCGGCGTGCCTTTCCTTCAGCACGCAGTGCAGTAGCCACACATGACAAGTGTTCTGTGCGTACTTTGGAAGTCATTAAGGGGTGGATGTATTCTCTGAAGCAATGCAGGGGAGCTCCCTTTTCTGCTGCCCTGCTACCCTTTACACTCAGGCTTTTGGCTTCCTAACTTCTGCCTCCTTTTACTAATTTTTCTTTTGTCCCTGCTACCACTTTTGAATATCCTGATGTAGGCTTAACAATGTGTGGCCTTAGGTCTTTTTGAGAATACTCTTCACAGAACTTGTTGAAGTGAAAAAGGAAACTTGAGGGCTGAGACTTTAAAAATGCTTTACTTCCTCCAGACACTGGTCATTACTATATCAAATAGAAGCTTTCAACCTGGAGAACTTTCTGAACTAAGGCCATTCTGGGAAAAGGGTTGAGCAGAGAATCACGGCCTCCCGAAGAGGCAAAAGAGGACAGCACTATGATTATTATTTTTAAAAAACTGTAATATTAATGAGTTCCTAATAAGCAGTAGTTGATTATTAACATCAGTGCTCAGGATTGTAATTGGCCAATTAAGATTTCTGATTCTGAAAGTTTTTTTTCACACGTACATAAGTGTCTTGATGATACCTCAAAAATTCACTCTGACTCTATTTAAGAATCTAAACTTTATCAAGAGATCTCCAATTTTTACATGATGTGCGGAATGTAGATTCTCTTAAATGAGAAGGATGGTTAGGAAAGGAAAAGATTCAAAGATGATGGTGATGATGATGTTGATGGTGCTGGAGATGTTTTTATTATGATATAACCTTGAAATAAACGAGCAAAAGTAAAACAAACGTACCTGCCTAAGAGATAAATTACAGCACTAGTTGTGACACAATCAACTGATAGTGTGGAACAGACACTGATGAAACTAGGAGTAGGGTCTAATATTTGAAAACATATACTACCCCAAAAGCTTGGGCTGTCTAACATATTATGTGGTGGAAAGGAGCTGGATAGTTATAATTGTCACATAGATCTCTCCCTACATGTTGTTAGTTTGAAAAAATTTGAGTAAGAATTGCTTTAGTTATTTGTGTTTAAAAATAGTTTAGTGCATAAAAATTTCTTTGACTATATGACTCCATGGTGGAACCAGATATTAGTCAGGCATTCACCTATGTTAAGTAATCCTCTGAACTAGTTGCCTCTGATTGAAACCAAACTCTCATTTTATTCTACTACCTTGAAAGGGCAAACTGTGTAGTTCCTAGAGATACAATGGAAGGAAATGAGTAAATATTTCTGTTAATTAAAGTCCATGCTTTCCCTGAAAGTGCATCACATGTCATTAGAGACATCGGGAGGTAAAAACAGGGAAAGAAGTGGATCTATTCGTAGGTACCCTTAAGGTCTCAGTGAAGTTTCCTTGTCATTTCCCTCACAGCTGGATAAAGTAGAGTAATGAAGAGGTCTGTGGTACTTCTTTTCAGCCTCCTGGATACATAAAGCTAATGAAGTAGAAAAGTGATATTGATAAAACTAGCTTGAGTTTTATACCACAGCTCATCAGTTACAAACTCTTCAGTGTTTGTGTGTAATCGGATTTGACCACTATCATCTCTTCTTGGCTTCCAAATACTAAATGGGTGACTTGTTATTGAGCTTAAATAAACTTAAAAATAATCCTTCTCTAAGTCCCCCACATATGTCAGTGCAGTGTTCAAAGGGAAAACCAACAATGACCATGTTTTTCTTTTAGGAGATAAAAGGATTATCTGGATCTTTCATTATCAAAAGTGAGAAAACTCTTAGAAATAACTATTGCTTGGGATAGCTTTATTATTGTGAAGATTTTGATGCCTATTTCTTTAGATACAACACTAAACCAAAAATACAGTTTTGTAAAATTACATAGATTAGTTTACTGAAATGAAAAGTGAGTTCTAACTCCATGGTAATTAGGATTTAAGTGGAAATTTCTTGACAGAAGAGCCTATTTTTTTTTTCTTTTTTGTCTTGCATAACATGAAGTTGGAAAAGGCCCTACCATAGTGGGTCATGAAATTGTCCAAATAGTTTGCAACAATATGGATACTTTCACCATTGTTTATATTTGTTTAAGAGAATACTCATAGTCTTTGAAATTTTATTTTAAAGCCCTGTGTTATTGTACAAATAACAGAAATGTCTTTAAATCACATTTTCCAAATTACAGGAAAGGCAACTAGGATACCCTAAATCATGTTCAAGAGGACTTCGACATCCTTGCCCTTATCATCCAACAGACAGTTGATTGAATAGTTCAAAAAAAGACCTGAGCTTTATCTTGAAATTGAGCTAGAGAACTGCAAGACCACACCAGTGAAGCCTGGGCATTTCTATCTAGTTCTATGCCTAATACATTTCTAAAAATTGTTTAAAGTTGAGAAAAATTTCTATCAAAAGCATTGTGTAGTCATATCACAGAAACTACGAAAACCACACAAAAATTTTGTTAAATATATAATATAAGTTTGGATAAATAGAAGTAACACTTAAAATATACTTCCTCCAAGGGATTTCAAACAGACTCATGGGAAAGTATATTTTTTATTATTTGTATAGCGTTTTTAAAGTTTTCCTAAGCTAATAAATATTACTTCAGGACAGTTTTTCCCAGGACATTTTGTTTTGTTTTGTTTTTCATTTTTCTTGCGGTACCAGGCATCGAGCTCATGACCTTGCTCCTGCCAGGCAGGTGCTTTGCCGCTGAGCTAAATCCCCAGCCCCTATTCCCAGGACATTTTAATAAGGAAACATGAAAATATTTTATGTTAAATAAGAATCAGTAAAAACATCTGAAAATGTAAATTAACAAGTAATCACTTTCATCAGAAACTTTTCTACTTAAGTTTTAAAAAGAAATTCATAAATTTTATTTAAAACAATATCAAGTATTCTTCAGGGACATCTTTCGGTCAGTTTAAAGACACCCCAAGATATCACAGTTGATAGAAAGGTTTCTGAATAGCTCTTTTGTGACCTTTGACAATTGCTATCCGTATAGCTTAGGGAAATTTTTAACCTATTACTACAGTCAAATATTAGAAAAAAATCATATATGATGACAAAATTCAATAAAACCAAATAACTTATATGTAAATAAGTACTAGAACACAAACCTTTTGATCCATGAGAGTTATTACCGGCATACTGGAAAACCGCAGGCATACAAATAGAAAATAGAATAGGGGACTGGGGATTTAGCTCAGCGGCAAAAACGCCTGCCTGGCAAGCGCAAGGTCATGAGTTCGGTTCCTGGTACCGGAGAAAAAAAACAAACAAACAAAAAAAAAAAGAAAATAGAATATTCTGTTGCTGTTATATGCTCTAAAATATTAATTTTCAGTTTGTCAAATATATTTACAATGAAAGTAATTCTTTTTTGGCAGCACATATGAGGCAATGATTAATAATAAATAATACTTAATGAGATGCTACCTTGGTCATCAAAATATGCACTAAGGTTTCCATTTTGCAGAAGAGGGACATAAGATAAAGGTAACTGATATTTGCTCAAGTTCATAAAACTCCAAAACACATGGAACTCTAATCAAAATTGTGTCTAAATTATTTTAGAGCTTCATATTTTAGCTGATGTGCTACAATAGCTATGGAAGACTAATGTGAACATGGGAAAGAAGAAAATCATTTTCATCAGAACTGGAAAATCAGTTATAATCCAAAAAGTCAAAAGTAATATGGAAGAAAATTATCAAGCCAGCATCTTCCAAGTTCCGTTAATCTCTACTACAAATGAGATTTATGAAAAGTCCTTAGAGTCATAGCAACACAGATTTTAATTGTTTCTCATTAATACACAACCAGCAAATTTAGTATTTGGGATTCTCAATGACATAATTATATTAAATTATTATTATGCTTGTTTTAATAATCAGCTGCTTCACAAAGTTTAGAGGAGACACTTGCAGCCTCACTAGAACCTAGGCAGGAGTAGAATGCTCTGAGTACAGAGGATGTGGGTACGTGAGACATCATCAAAACATATGGGGAAGCCAGGGACACTGGTGCACATCTGTAATCCTGGCACTTGGGAGACTGAGGCAGGGGGATCCTCTTGTGTTTGAGGCCACCCTGGGCTGCATAGTGAGTTCAAGGCCAAACTAAATAACACGGTGAGACTCTGTATCAAAGAAAATCAGAGGGTTAATGTTTAAATTCAAAAAATTACTTACAGAGAGATATATTGACATTAATCCTCCTTAAAATACTTCGCCTCACTTCAAATACTCTCATCCTATAGTTCTTTATATTGCCTTTTACTGTCATAATTATTTTTCATTTATACAATTGCTGCATTTTTAATGACATCTTGACTATTCATGACAATGAAAAGTAACTCTCTAAGACTTACTGGAAATAGAATAGTTGCCTTAATACAATAAGTGCTAGTAGATTATACTTATGTTTCTCCTATTTGAGGAGAATTATTTAAAATTGAGCTGTGTAATTTAAAAAACTTTAGTAACTATATTTCAGATGGGGAAGGGCCTACAAAATAAATTTTGAAATGTGCAAATTGGTACCTTGAAATGATAAATGAAGGAGTACACAAACACAATACAGATACACATTTATGAATTTTGCATTTTCCTGAAAACATACTCTAACTACTTGAAATTAATGTTTGCTTTTTCACCTAATATAACTTGTAAAAGATAGTCATAGTGAAATCAAAAGAAAAAGGATTTTTTATTCATATATTGACTCTATGTATTTATAGAAATAGTTTTATAAGTAAATTACTCAAATAGGGTGTTTTGTTTCCTTTCTGTCATTGAAAAATGAATTAAAATTTCCTATTTTAACAAGGTGTTTTCACCACTGTGTTTTGTACTATTTTTGAAAATGTTTCTAATGCCATTTTATGTTATTGGTACAGATTTCATAAGTTCATGGTTGTCACGTGTAAATTTCCTTTTTTCTGAGAATGCGTTCCCTTACCTTTGTTCTTGTAGAACACTATAGTTCTGTACTTTCTTTTGGACAACATGGGTGTTATTATCATATAAGCTTGCAATTTGGTTACATTCCTCTGGGAGATGTTGATAGTTCTGTGTTAGTGGTCGCTACTAAACTCCAACTGTAGGCTTTACCCGCATGCCAGTAGTGGCCTCTCCACCTGATCCTTTCATGTCTTTTCTGTGAACACTTTTAAATTTAGTTTTCACTAAATAGCTCAAAATTTTGCCTAAATTTTCAACTGACTCTAGATAAAGAAATTAAGGTTTTCTTTCTGTGATTATGTATTTTTGAGGCTTGCAATTATTTTTTGACCTGTCTGGTTGCTCCAGAGCCCTGACAAATTTTAAATCTCCTCTAAAACTGCTTGCTGTTTTGAGATTATTACTTTTATGGCTTTGCTTTTGTTTTGTCCAGAATATATAATCTTTCTGTGCAAGAGGACTGACTTGTTTATCAGGAGTTGATTTCCCAACACCACTTTAGTTTGCTTGTATGCTTTTATTTATCATTTTATTTTCAATCTTCATTAATCTTCTTAGAGACCAAAATTTGCTTTATATTTTCATCTAATTTTCTTCTCATTCACAATGGAATAGATTAGATAATATCTACAATGACAAAAAGCTGCAAACAGATACTTATTTATAATTTATTTATAATTTAATTTAGCACAAGAACAACTAAACTCAACAAGGACCTTCAAAATGAAGTAAATACACTAGTACATCATCATCCAAATCATGCTAAAAGAAGTGACATTAAGGAAAATTAAAATAGATAAATCTTCCAGGCACAGCGGTACACATCTGCAATCTTAGCACTTGAGAGGCTGAAGCAGGAGGATTATTGGGAATTTGAGGCCCACCTGGGCTCCATAGTGAGTTCAAAGCTAGCCTGAATTACTAAGCGAGATCCTGTCTCAACATACAAACAAACAAGCCTTACTCCAACTACAGGTAGACCATTAAGAGAAGGTGTTATAACAATATATATCTTAAAAGAACAAACCTCAAATTCAGGCCTTCCTTTACTTTCATATATTTAACTGATATGAACATCCTAGTGTTTTTCTATTACATAAAAGTAATTATGCATTAAATATTCTTTGTCGTATCTATCATAGTCTCTTTTATTATTTTTATCCTTTTTGTTTAATGTGATTTTCTACAGATTTCACTTCCTACCTCAAAATGATTTCAGCAGTGTTTCTCTTCCTTTGCACTTCTACAACAAATTTACTATGTAAATCCAGCTAATTTCCTGAATTGTTTACATTTTTCAACCTATTCTATTGCTTTGTATATTTAAAATAACTTGTATTCTATCACGTTTTTTCTGAAGTGGATGGCTTGAAAGTTTTTGAAGAAATAAACCCATATCTACACTAAAATGTTTTAGAACCCTATGGCAATTCTTAATCTAATACATATTATTCATCTGTGTGCTAGTATTGTCCTTTGTTGCACATGGGTGCATGTGTTTGTGTGTGTGTCTTTGTGTGTCTCTGTGTTTGTGTATATCTATGTGTGTGTCTCTAATATGTCTGTGTCTATATGTGTGTGTCTGTGTGTCTCTGTACACGTGTGCTTTTCTGTGGGTGTCACTGTGTGTGTCTGTGTGTGTATCTGTGTGTGTGTTTGTGTGTATGTCTGTGTCTTTGTGTGTGTCTCTGTGTTTTTTCTATATATGTGTGTCTGTGTTGGTGTGTGTGTCTGCATCTGTGTGTGTCTGTGCATGTGTATCTCTGTGTGTCTTCATGTGTGTGTGTGTTACTGGGGATTGAACTCAGGGACTCCAGCAAGCTAAGCATGCACTGTACCCCTGTGATCTTTCTCAATCCTTTTTCATTTATTTTGAGAGCGTTACTACATTGCCAGGCTGATTTTGGACTTGGGATCTTCCTGTTTCAGGGTTCCAAGTAGTTGGGATTACAAACATGTGCTAGTACACCTGGACTATTATTTTATTCTTTATTTTTCATTTTATGTTTTGGCTCTTCATCCTGGAACCTTTGAAATTGTGCCTCAAATTTTAGTAAATTCAATATAATCTGGATGTGCTATTTGTGCTAAAACAAATGTCTTTGCAACAAGGAGATGGTTGTATAGTGCTCTCAATTAAAATGTTTTTATGACACTTTATTTCTTTATGCATTGAGTTGGTTTTTTTCAAAGGATAAAACCCTTAATTTTTAAAATTTCTCAACAAAACTACTTAGACTATGTTAGGCAAATAAAGTTTTTTGTTTTGTTTTTCTTCTGGTAACAGGAATCGAACTCACGATGTTGCGCTTGCCAGGCAGGTGTTATGCTGCTGAGCTAAATCCCCAGCCTTGGAAATTAAAGTTTTTAAAGAACTATTTTATGCCTCTTGCAAATAATTTTTATGTCAGAAACTAAGCTTTTTATAAATATCAATTCATTCAGTTCTCAGCACAGCTCTGTGATGCAGCTCCCTTTAATTTCTGCAATTATAAATGAAGACAATTGCTGATATGACACATACCTCGCTTCAGTTGCAAATAGGAGGGAGTGGAACTATGAATAGTAAACTTTAAAAACTTTTTAAAATTATCATCATTGCATTTATATGAATAATTTCTTATAAATACCACACATGGGCCATCATTAGTCTGACAGTGAACACCAAATGTCGTTATGGCCTTCTGCCTCGCAGCACATTTAAACAGTTGCATTTACTGTTTTCTTTCTTTTTACCCATACAAGCCAGGCTGGCTATTTGGATATTAACCAGTAAATTTTCCAGTCTTCTGGCAGGTATTCATTTCAAGTAACCTTTAGAATTGTCTTGAATGTTTGTATCTCATTCTTCTTTGCTATTGCAGAAACATACAAGGTTGAGTGAATATCCATGTATTCTCCTGCATTCCTCAGACCTGGATTAGTTGAACAAGGTCCTGGGACTAATTCTAGCCATTGAATTATGAGCAAAATGCTAGCTATCTAGATCCCACCCCTCCAAGCTCTGTCTTCCTCTGTGCAGACATCCTCACAGGCACGTATTGTCACTGATAAGTGAGATGACAGCTAGTGGGATGTGAAGTCATTGTACAGACAAATGCTGTATTAGACTGTGATAAAGTGAGAGATGCAACTTGGAAGGAAACCATTGAGATTTCGGGATGATTTCAGCAAATCCTAACTTATCCTTACTAACGTAATTGCTAGTATTGTATTTTAGTAATAGCTTTCCATTCATGTGGTTAAATTAAAGAGTGGCAGTAGTGACCTGTGGTAAGTATACCTGAATTTTTTATTTCAATAATTTATATCCCATGCAAGTTTAACTGAATCATGTTGAAGTTTATCTATCATCTATTTATCTATCTATCTATAATCTATCTATCTATCTATTATCTATCCATCAATCTATATCTTTCCTTCTATAAACAATAAGGCAAGAAGCTCATGTAATATAAATACAAGGATATTTGCATATTCTGATTAAATTATTAGTTAATAAAAGAACAAGGAGAAACATCACTTGTTTTTAGTACTTGATATTAAAAGGCTTTAGAATTATATACATTGAATCACTTAACTGTAAAGTGCATCATGATTTCACATGTGCATATTTGTATGATGAATTACCTTTGAATTTACAATTGAGTGAATTATTTCAAAGAAAATAATTGAGACCTTAATATGGACAAGCACTGTTGACTTGCACCGGAGCTAGAGGAGTACATGAAAGTAACAGGATTGGTTTCACAATGTTTTCTCAATAGCGTTTGAACCCCCATAGCGGAAGCATACTCAAAGAGAAGTGAGGGGGAGAGGAGAGGGCACATTCACCAGCAGTGAGTGGCTCAAGAACAGAGTTTGCCTCTTAATATTTCTTTGAAAAGTATTTAAAATCCTGAATTGAGTTTACTTTTTTGTTTGTATGAAAAGTAGAATTTTTCTTCAATGTTTTTTAGATAAAATATCCCTGTGCAAGCATCTGTTTTACAGTGCTGTTTTGGAGAGAAGATGCTGACGAGTAAAACGAAGCAAATACCTACATTATTGTGATCTAGCAGTTAGAGTACTTTCAACTAACTTTCTTCTTCTTTTCCCAAGTGTATACCGCATATTAATTCATCTTAAATGTGGAAATTCATAAAGAAATTATACAAGATACAGGGGACACGTTTAAAAACTTTGAGGGAAGAAACACATGCTAAATTTTTATTGCCTGAGAAATCAGAACAAGAGAAACCCAGTGAATTCTCTAAAATGACTCAAATAATTTTCTCCATCATCAATCTACTAGGAGAAAATATAGCTACAGAAGCTATAGAAGCAGGAGAGAAAACAAATGAAAACAAAGCAAAATATAATGATAAAATATTTTTCAGAAGTGAGAGCAGGAACTGAGGAGTATAAATAGCGTGTGATAACATAACCACATTCAGCCGATGTAAATAGTTCAGAGGAGAGCTATGTTTCTTCTGTCGGGCTCCTTCCAAACCCGCAAACTGCCAAGACTGATAAAATTTTCTTGGAATACAAAGTACATACATGCTGTGCGTCTAACATAAACCATTATATCATTTACGGTGGTGGTTCTAAAACTAGATATTTGATCATATTTCTCTTCTTGTTTTCCTTTCCCTCCAAACTATCCAGTCAACTTGCTGATGCAAAAGTCTGGGCAACTTCTAATGTAATAAAAAATGTAACACAAAGCCCACAAAACCAATAAATACCCTCTTTGTCTCTGATGCATGTCAGGAAATTGAAGTAAATAGATTTAAAACTCTAACATCGCAGACTATGAGATTAAAAAGCCATTAGTAATCATAAGGCCATTAGAACTCTGGGCACCAAAAGACTGTTAGAGAGAAATTTCTTGAGCAGATAAAAAACATACTGATATCATCCTTCCTTCATTATTTAATAAAGGTTTTATTTAAGACTTTGTATTTAATATTCTATTTCATTGTATAATATGTGCTTTTAAACAGAAAAAGGCTTCTGAGTGTCCTTAACTCTTTAATTCAAAAAAAAATCTAAATAAATCATTAAATAAAACAAAGGCGACCCCGTACTCCATGGAAAGTGTCATTTAGCAGATTGAGGGAAGAAAAACCTTGACTACATTGAAGCCTTCTGTTAGGGTTCTTAGTCTTTTCTCTCTCGCCCTGTCACTTGGCCATATTTTTTCACCAATAGTGGACTGAGGTACCTGGAGGGAAGAACGTCTTCTAGGTTCTTAAAAATAGAACTGTTCTCTTACAAAAATTGTTTTGACGAGAAATGCGAAGATCCTAAGCCAATCTTTTAAGCATAGGATTGGAACGGAATTGAGCAGCGTGAGAATCCCAGAGAAGGGAAACTGCCGGTCATTAGTGTAATCGTTGAAGATACTGAGGGAAGAGATAATGAATATAACAATATTCAGTAATTTAAGGAAGTGGTTTATTCTTAATTGTGAAGTGTACCTTTTGGTACTGTCACTAAAATCTAAATCCTTTTCTAAAAGAAGCTTGCTTCCATTTATTATATCAAACAAAATGAAACTGCTACACACAAAGGTTCACATCACACAGTACACTAGCTGCCACGTCGCCCAGGTAGCTCTGCAGAAAAGGAATTAAAATGCAATTAACATTGAAAGGGAATTTTTCTGTGAACTGGGAGTTAACTGTTGCCATTGGGGCAATTCTATTTTGTTTTATGAATAATTCACTTAACTGCATACTCAACTTTTTTTCTCATCGTTTTCCTGCATTGTATTCATAACCTGTTTATTATACTTGCACTTATTTCTTTGCCACTTTAACTTATAAGCATTGTGATATTAAATATAGACAATTAGACATGCTTAAAAATTACTGAAATAATTTTGCAATTGGCAACAAGCTTGAGTTTTATTACATTAATAAGTCACTTGAGAATTAAAATTTTATCTTTCAACAGCCTAAGTAAAAATTATCATTAAAGTAATCTAAACTACAGTTCAATTAAAATATTTCTTTGATTAGCACATTACTACATAGTAGCAATAAAATAAAATGAAAAAATCAAAAAGCAAGTTTGAAAAAATATGCCTGCCTCATGATGAATTCCTATATATAATTGGATGTTTGGATGTTTAAGATTAAGTTTACTAATACTTGGGTGAAACTGAGAATACTATTTTATGTGTACAGATCCTTAATTATGTAAGTTATACTCTGAATATATAGTAAACGATACTAAGAATTATAATATCTGAGAATTTTAGGGAAAGTAAAATTTTATCTGCTACCTGTAACTAGTGCAACTTCTTAGAGGTAGTGTAAGATAAATATATTCTTTTAGAAATTTTACAAATGGAAGAGTGATCAGAGGTGAGGTTCCAGCCATCGGTAAGCAGCATCCATTTTTTATCTAGCCTGGCCTTAACCTGGGACTCAGAAACTGTGGGCCCATCACATGTCTGTGTAGGAGTTAGAGACCCTCGGTTCTAGCTTAAGGTATAGCCAGACCATTACAAAAGTGCTAACTACACATAGGGTGTTAATTGGAGTTTCTACCCCCTGAAGCATGACAAATTAATTCTCCACCAGTTAGAAATAAACAAAACCCAAAGAAGTTTATAATTGCTATGAATTTTAGACTTGTTAACCCTTTTCATGCTACTGTATTTATTTATTTATTGTATGTTTAAATAAAACCAAATCATAAAATATACCTGTATTTACTCTGGTGAAACAAAATACATTAGAGAAAATTGTGATTCACATGTGAATTCTCTCATATACTCTATTTATTGCAAAATATTGTTTCTTTCCTTATTCATTGAAATAATATTTTTCTGCAGGTAGTCTCTGTCTGAAATATCCTGTTGAGTAATCTAGATGGAAGGCAATGTTGCATAATTGTTAAGAAAATATTTAAAAAGCAGGCAGGTTTGGACTGAGATTTTTCAAGTCTGATAACTAGCTCTACTAATTATTCTTACATGATTTTGAAAAATGTTGATTCACCTTATCCTCATATACCATGTGAATACTCACCAGATCTTAGGGTCTTTTTAAAGATTAGAAGTAATTGGCACACATATTGCTAAACATAAAAATATAAATATGGACAAAAATTAATGTGTGTAAAAATTATATTCAGAATATATCACATTTTCTGGTCTCAAGAAAATATCACATTACAAGATCTGTTCAAAATTTTCTTTGAATATTTGTCAGCACTATATCTTCTTTTGTTCACATTAACATAGCTCTCAGATGACACACGTACATCTTGGCATAGTGCTTCTTTGTCTAAGATTCTTTGCAGTGGCTTTCATCTCAGCCAGAGTAAAAGCCACTCTTATCATGGCCATGGGGTCTTATGTTTCCCACCATGCTCTCCAGCATGTGTTTTGCTGCTAGATCACTGTACTAGATTTCGATCCTCCGAGTTTCCAAAGGAAATAAACTTCTACCTCTGACTTGTTTCCCAGGTTTCTGTATAATTCATTTCTCCACTTCCTTAAAGTTTTGAACAAATATTGCTATTTCAGAAAACTGTGTTGACATGTTACATGGTCTTTAAAAAACTCCATCACCTTGGAGCTCCATCTTTTAATCTTTGTTTTTGTGAACCTGAACCAGGACATAAATCCCAGAAGAGGGCAGTGGGCTGTTTCCCTTTCTACTTCCCACAGCAGCCCCTGCTATATTGCAGAGACTTGGGTGAAAATAACTTAAAGAAGCATAAGTTTGTTCCCTCTCCTGGAAAAGCCTCTATTGTTGCTCCCATGCTCTCACTCCCAGGGTTATGAATTTCTTAATTTCACAGCATTAACTTTCAAGACAGATGTATCAGGTTTGGCTTCAACTACTCAGTGACCACAAGTGTGTTCTAGAAAGGGTAATGGAGGAAAGAGAAAGCCACTCTAAATCCTCACTCATAGAGACTAAAATTTAAGCACTTACAAGAACAAATGGGAAGAAATATTAGTTTTGCTATGGATTCAGATAATTCATTCACAAACTATCACTCCTTTTAAATCAGTCTAATAGAGATTACAGATCAGTTATATTCTATTGTACTGTGCATTTTGAAGTTATTGGTAATAAACTCTGCTTTTAAACAAACAACAAAAATGCGCTAAAAATTTCACTTTCTATTAAAATTATAGACTTCAATAAATTTCCCTTGTCGATTGCACGTTCTGCCTCTGAGCCTGCTCTTAGCTGTTTCCCTGATCTGTGAGGCAAGGGATTCTTCCTGCCAGCTTCCTGAGCAGATCTAGGGGAAAATGAACACATCTACAGCTGAGCTCAAGTACTGCTGACATCTGGTTTACCCCTTTTCACAACACACTTGCCCTGCACCCTATTGCCTTCATAGGCGCTGTTTTATCATGTGGCTCATTTCAAGAAAATGCATTTAACTTCAGGTTCTACATTGTGGTATGAAGTGTGGAAAATAGCAAATAAAAAACCTTGAAAATGCATTTCCACATATATGCGGCTCTAATAATCACTGAATATCAAACACCAGAACGCATGAGATGCTCTTTTTGATAGAAGTTTATGAAGCCAGAGACAATGTTGATATTTAAAGAAACTAATTCACAGAAATTTTTCAGAAAATTGGGGGGGAGCAACAAATCATATCTGTATATGGATTGAAGTATTACTACCTTATTTGTTTAACAGGGTTTCCCAAAATAAAATTAAATCTCATAAATTTGAGTTTGATTTTGAATTATATCTTTGAAAAATTGTTGTGTTTTTTCTGTTTTACCAGTAACTTGATTGATCTATGTATGTAAAAAGCAATATGACTAAATATCTCTAGTGAAGTCTTCATTTAATTGACAATTTGTCATGAAAATAGTATAAATAGTTGAGTCAGGGCTGGGGATGCAGCTCAGTGCCACAGCATCTGCCTGGCAAGGGCAAGGTCCTGAGTTCCATTCTCAGTATGAAAAAAAAAGTTGACTCATATTTTTGTATAAAATTTAAGAAATTTATTAGAAATAATATTTGTATGATATCATGCACAAAGGAAAAGAAGATGAAGAAGTTACAGTTTCTCCATAGCTAATAGTAAATTGATGAAAAATCTGTCAATAATTTGTTTAATTTGAATTTTTACCTACTTAGTATTAGTTAAACCACACTTGAAAATGACTTTCATCACATATTTTCATTAACTGTGAATTGTTCTTTTAATTGATCGTTAGCAGTGCATGCTTGAATCTTCTATTTTAAAAACAGATGAGTTCTGTAATTTTAATTATTAACCTGCACCAAAACTTCCACTCATTTTATATCATTACACTCTTATGGAGAAGAACAGGATTTAGAATAAAATTGTTGCAGCATAACATTTATGAGAAAAACTATAATGAGAAATTGAATATTTTGTACAATCAAAAGGTACTAATTTAAACCCATGTTAAATATTTGACAAAATATATCAATTGCCATGTAGAAAATATGTTAAACATATTCTTGCAAATGTAGTCATCAAGCAGACATATTTGGGTATTGACATATTAAGGTGGGGATGTTAAATTCAACCCAATTTCCTATGTAGTTATTACTAAACTCATTAAAATTTAACTTAAATTTTATTACAAGTTCAATGTTTTAGTTATAAAATTATGTAATGAATAGTACCCTGTTTTGGCTTGCAGATTTTTCTTTTTATTATTATTAAAAGTTAGAATAATTTTAAATAATTTAAGTGAATAATTCTTAAAATGGAAAATTTAAAAATATTAATGATATGCCAATGTTAAAGAAACCTAATGCTTAAATTCAAACTACTAAGTTAAATCTCATATCTCTTTTTTTTTTTTTTTTGGTTTTTCTCTGGTACCAGGAACTGAACTCACGACCTTGTGCTTGCCAGGCAAGTGCTTTTGCCGCTGAGCTAAATCCCCAGCCCCCTCATATCTCTTAATGTTTAAATTCCCCTGACTTGCATAGCTGTATCCAAGAATCATACTGTCAAATTTTGAATCCTAAATGATCAAAAGAAAAATCTGTTGCTCAGTGATTGTATTTTTTTATTTTATAAAATAAAAGAAGGAAAACATATTAACAAATGCATCCATTTACAAAATAGCATAAGAACAATACAAACAAAAAGAGTTACAGACAAAGTTGTAGGAAATTAACCATGGTTGTTATATTACTTATTGATCAGTAATTGCATTTACTGGAACTGTCTCCTTAAAGAGATGCCATATTGAGAGAATCTGAACAGCTTTTTAGAGAAGAAATACTAATGAAAATATTTAAGGTTCTTACAAGGGAAAATACTGGTTGCTTATCAGGGATGTAATTTGAGTGTGGCTAACTCTAACCCTTTGCTAAAGCCCCAAGACCTCACCACTTAGGTTAGCTTGGGAGAGGAGGATGCAGTAGTTACAACAGCATCCAAGTTCTCTGGGATTGTACTCTAGTACTATAAATGTCACAAAGGCAGTTGAGTGTTGGTTCATAGAGAAATAGCCACCATTATGGTATCCTGGTAATACCAAGCAAAACAACTACTATAATATTTTTCTAGTATCCTAAGGTGAATTGGATATTAACATACCATAAAAACATATTACAAACTACCATTAATCATAAAGAAAACATTGGAAGTTGTGGTGAAAACATTAAATCAACCCAGGTATTGAGCTCCAGTTAATATGTACTAAATGTGGCAGTTGTATATCCATTAATGGCGAAAAAGAACTCAACAGTAATTTTACAGAGCTCCCTATCAAAAGTTAAAAAAAATTAACAATAATAATTATAGTTATTAAAGATATTAAAGATGGAGGTTTGGGGAATGAGGGAATGCAAGAGAAAAGTTTGAGACCTAAAATTTGTGGTATGAGAGGAGGAGAGAGAATTGGTACGAGGGACCATACTTAGGAGTGTAAGGATATTTATGGAATTAGTTAAAATTAAGAGAAAACTGTCCTAAACAGAGGATGAAAGAAGAAGAAGGAAAATAAATCAATTAAGAAGAGTAGAAATAAGAGAGAAATCATTAATGGGAGAAAAATTAAAAGGTAGTGGAATAAAAATACAGAAAAAAGAATTAAGAAGAAAGGAAGCAAGGCAAGGACAAAGGGTGACAAAGAAATGAGAGAAGGAAAGAAGACAAAAAAGAAAAACAAACCAAAACCAAAAAGAAAAGAACCAAAAATCCCCAAAATAACACTACCACTCACAAGAAACAAAAACAGAAAAAACAACCAGACAAAAACAAAACAAACAAAACAAGCTTACACAATTGAATTTCTCTGTGATTTGAAAGTTTGGTTTTTGTATAAGGTCTACTACAGTTCTGAGGCAGTGGCCAAGTAAAGATTTGCACCTGTTCTCACTGACAGGTAAGAGGACAGTCAGAGCTCATGCTGGATGCAGTCATCAGCAAGCAGGCAGTAGAATTGGTGTGAGGGCGCCTTATCTGGGACTTTCTAACTTACTGCTATTCCAGCTGAGCTCGACCTGTGATGATAGCTGTGGGACTTACGTTGTATAGCTAAACCCCTCTAGGATCTCTTTCTGGGGGCTGACCATGGCTCTCTGACCATAAACGTCTCCTGTATCTGTCCCTTTCCCAGTCACTGAGGGAGCATAACACTAGTAGCCCTGAAATGAAGCCAACCCATGGATGCTCTGAGTCCTGGGTTCAATTGATCCCATCCTGACTGGCATTTGACCACTCTCCCTAGGGATGCCCACTGCTTGAACTAGAATGACTCACCATCAGCTGCTGCAGCAGACAGCTTCTGCTGGTCCCTTCTGCTACTGTGGGGTCCCTTGTTTCCACTGTGGTTCTGTAAAGCCAGTCTTCCTTTTCCTTGAGCCCTAAACCTGGTGCCCAGGAGAAAGCACAGATGGCCCCTTTTACCACGTTGTGTTCTGTTCCTTCAGTTTCTCTGTAGACTCCAATTTTCCTGTCAGACCCTTCCTGGGTCCTACAGATGCACCTCCTTTTTGCTTTTCTTCCCCAAGTTGTTACTTTTAGTGTGTAGATTTTAATTCTTGGGGATGCTTATTTGTTAATGCATACCACTCTGTCATTTATGACCCAATTTTCCCAACTTAAAGGGCAATGTATTTGTATGAGCACAAACAATAATTATAAATAAATGTTAAAGCCATTGTCAGATTACTATGTTTTTATATTAAATGTACGTACCTAAAGCTCATTATTCTAAACTGCCCAATAGATTTTCTTCTATATAATGTTCCCAGTGTGAATCTCATTGATTTACACAGTTGGGTTCAAAAACGGTATTGTCAAATTTTGACTAGCTAAAATTCCACCAGAAAAATCTATTGCTCAATGGAAAACCCATTAAAAAATTACATTTTTGGAGAGAAAACTAATGAGGCTGAAAACTGATCAGAAGAAATAATGTTTGCCTCCCTATCTCAGTCTTTCTTAATGGTACTTTACTTCAAACCTCGTATTTTTCAGCCCACATATCTGATTTAAGTTAGTTTGTGGTTTGGGTTGTGGGAATGGTCTTGAAAACAAGTGAGATGAGTTAAATAGACTAAACTTGACAACAGGATATTTTGGAGAAAAGTAGTACCATTGAATAAGGAAATTTAACTGTTAGATATTTGATTGTCCTGAACCTATAGTCATTAATATATGTGACTATTTCTGTATGGCCTCATAATAAGAATTATAAGAGACTGCTCAAAGCAAATAAACTTATTGATACTAAGGAATGAAAAAATGAGGCTCTTATAAAAACTAATTAAATTGCATTTACCTTCGAATGATAGCTGGAGAAACTGTATGGACTTTCTGTGCAGCAAAACTGATTAAAATTACTTTTAAATATTATTTAATATTGATTAAGTCATTGTCATTCTACAGTGACTTCATTTGCCCAAAGCTGTGCCACTGAAAAGCAAAGATTTTACAATGAAGAAAAAACAGATTTAACAAAAATAGGTCAACCAAATCATTAAATCAATAAATATGTAAATGCGAAAAGCCCTAAAGTGGGCATAATCAGTATTCAGAGTTACTAAAATATATTATCTGTAATATCTACATTTCAATATAAAATTATCAGAAATATAAACAAGAAAGATAGTGGGACCAATAAATGAGAAAGACTAGAGAAACTACCAATTATCTGCTTGAGCATCAGACAAAATACTTATACTTAAAAAGTGTTAGTCAAGTAGAATATTTCATAATGATACAGCGATACCTCGGTTCATTAATGTAATTTACTTTATGATTTTGGAGAAGATGGCCATGTTTTTGTTTGTGTGGGAAAGATGGCCACGTTCATGTTTGTCACCTGATTTAGAATTTGCACACGAAAACAAAATTTGCCAAATGCTTCTGTTTGCAAACCAAATTGTTTGCAAATGAAGTGTTCATGAATGGAGGCACCACTGTAGTGTCACAAGGAGGAAGATAACAGAATCTGTAACATGTATTTGTCTTAGTAACTTTTCTCGTGGCTGAGACAAAATACCTGACACCCAAACTTAAAGGAGGAAAGGTTTATTTGGCTAACAGTTCACAGAGATTTCAGTTCACAGTCAGTTGGTTCCATGGCAGGATGGCATGGCAGAGAGACATTTCATGGCAAACAGAAGACCCCAAAGCAGCAAGCAAGCAAATCCAAGCAACTTCTCTGCTTTTTTTTGCCCTTTTTATATTCTATCTGGGCTACCGGGCTTAGACTGGGTGCCAAGCCAATCAGTGGACCAATTTAGTGATCACATACCCTTAATCTCAGCATCACATGCTCTAATTCCAACCGCCTCTGAAAAAGCCTGACCTGTGAATGCATGAAGCTTAGTGGTGGGGAGGAGAGCCGTCTAGACACAGCCTGTAATGCTGTGCACCTAACAACAGACCCTGAGTCAAATGAAACATAAGCTTACAAAAGTCAAAAGGAAATAAATACTTTGATAATAACAATTGGAGTTTCAGTACACTACTTTTAATAACAGAAGAGTTGAACATAACTTAAGTAACTAGACCTCACAAATAGATGTCTTTGAAAGTGTCTACAGAACAACAGCAGAATAAATATTTTGGTCAAGAGCATATAGACAGGCCTCTGTGAAGGATACGTATGAGTTAAAACCAAGACTTAACACATTTCTTTTTATTGAAATTGTACAAAAAAGCTTTTTGTTAACAATGGAATTAATTTAGAAATCAATACAGTGAAGAAAATTGGAAAATCAATATGTGATAATTAAGTAACACATTCCTGGATAAAAACTATTTTTTAAAAAAATCACAAGGAAATAAAAATGCCTCTGTTAATTAAAAATGTAGACATTTATTGAAACATGGAAAGCAATGAAATTTTCAAATAGTTAACTTCATTAAAATGGAAGTATTAGAGGAAACTGTATTGAATCTAATATAAGAAGAAATAAAAGATCTGAGTAAACTTATGACAAGTAAAGGAATTCATCTAGCAATAAGAAGCTCCCCAAAAGTCCAGGTCTAAATAGCTTCATTGATGATCTCTATAAACTAAAGAATAATTAATATAAAGCTTTTATAAATTATTCAAAAAATAGAATCAGAGAAAATATCTCATTATGTAAGGACTGTATTATATTGAATCCAAAACCAGAGATATAAAATCATTACAAATAACTTATGACCATAGATATAAAAACAATCAATAAAATATGCAAAAATTAGCTTGGGGAAAAATAAAGAGATTTATATACATTAGCCAACTGATATATTTCTAGGAATCTAAATTTATTTATTACCTCCAGGTCAATTAAACAATACAAATGTCAGTAGAATAAAGAATTAAGAGGCACACATGATCAATCTCAGGAGATTAGGAGTCTATGACAACATTTAACATTCCTTCGTTATAAAAAGTATCCAACACATGTGGAGGTGAACCTTTTAATGTGATAAAAGAAATCTAAAAACTTTTTATCATTATAATTAAAGGAAAAAAGATGTTTTTTTCCTAAAGATGAGGACATGACATAGTTGTCTGGTCTGTTTTTGTTTAAAATTTTATTGAAAATTCTACTCAAACCAATTTGGCAGAAAATAAAGTAAAATACAACTAGATTATGAAAGAAGAGATAAAACTACCTTTATATTATATGCAAAGTCTCTTTCATAAAAAATTTTATATCACTCACATAGCTGTAAGAACTGATAAAAGAAGATCATATATTGTTTCTTATTCATTGTTTTTGTACATTTGCAGTAAGCAATTTATAATTTTCATTAAGAAAAAATTGAAAGAAAAAAAAGAAACATATCTAGCTCTGGGAGCTGAAACATGAGGACCACAAATCTGATACCAATCTGAGCAATTAAGTGGCTTAGTGAAACCCTGACTCAACATTTGCAAAAAATATAGAAAGGAGCTGGAATGTGGCTCAACTGTAAAGGTCCTTTTACTGAAAAAAAAATTAAAATGGAATCAAGAATAAAATTTCAGTGACAATTTAATAAAATCATAAAATCTACGAAAACTATAAAACAGTATTGTAGAAAGTTAAAAAACCCATAAACATATACAAATACAATCGTACAATCATAAATTGGAAGATTTAAAATTTTAATAAGACGATGTTATTGTGTACACTGATTTACACATTCAATGTCTTTGGTATTCCTCACTCTCATCCAAATTATATACTATTTTCTTATAGAAATTAACAAGCTGTTCCTAATAGTTATGCTGAAATCTAAGAGTTCCGAATAGGTAAAAATAATTGTGAGTAAGAAAAACCAAGTTGGAAGACACAAACTTCCTGATTTCAAAAACTGCAAAACCACTGAAATCAAGCCACTGTGTACTACCATGAGAGATGGAACACAATTTAATGGAATGGCACAGAGAGCTCAAAACTATATTCGGACAACTGCAGTCATTCACTCATGGCCGAGGTGCAGAACGATCTAATGATAAAAGAATAATCTTAACAAATGATACTGGAACAGCTGGTAGTCACACGGAAAAGCATGAAATTCAGCCCTTATCTTATATCATCTATCAGAAATTACCCAAATTGGATGAGGTATCTAAGTATAAAAGCTAAAAATTTAAGTTCATAGGGGCTGGGGATTTAGCTCAGCGGCACAGCGCTTGCCTGATAAGGGCGAGGTAGTGAGTTCGATTCCCAGTACCGGAAAAAAACAAACAAAACAAATTTAAGCTAGTGTAATACAATGGCCTCCTGACACCAAAACTGCAAGCAACAATGACAAAAGCAGACAATTATTTCCTCCGGAAAAAAAAAAAAAATTAAAATAAAAAACTCCATCTTTCACTTCTTTCGCAAACAGGAAAATGCAAAGCCAAAGCATAAAAGATTACATGCCAGTGAGTAAAATGGATTAAAAACAGAAAATAAAAGGAGTTAATAAGAATGTGGCCAAATTAGAACCTTGCTGCAATTGTCTATTCTTTTGAAAATCATTTTGGAAGCCGGGCATGGTGGCAAACGCCTGTAATCCCAGCACATGAGAGGCTGAGGCAGTAGGATCACTGTGAGTTTGAGGCCAACTTGGGCTGCAAAGTGAGTTTATGGCCAGCCTGAACTGCATAGTGAGCCCCTGTCTCAAAAAAGACAAACAAACCAGAAAAGAAAAGAAAAACCTTTTGGAAGTTCTTTAAAGGTGAAATATATATTTATCACATAATCTAGAAATACTAGCTCTAAATATATAGCTACAATAAATAAAAACATATGTCCACAGAAAAGCTTTACATACATAAGTTCATATAAGCATTACTGCTAACATCATAAAAGTAGAAGCGGCTCAAAAGCAGCAACTGACAGATGGAGAAAGAACATGGTATGTTCTTTAACTAAATTGTAATTTAGACATGAAATCAGGGAACAAAGTACAGTGTACGGGTACAGGACAAAGCGGATATCCAGAAATACACCACATTGTAGCCAGGCGTGGGGATGAAAGCCTAAATCTCAACACTCTGGAGGCTGAGGCAGCAGAACTGGGAATAACCTGGGCTACACAGTAAGTTCAAAGCTAACGTGAATGACAGAGTGAGACCTTGGGTATTTTCCCAGAAGGTCTAAAAACACCATATAATAGTGATATATGTGCACCTATGTTCATAGCAGTGCAATTTGTAATTGCTAAATTGTGGAAGCAACCCAAATGTCCATCCACTGAGGATTGGTTAGAAAATTGTAGTACTTTTACACAATGGAATATTACTGAGCTATAAAGAAAGATAAACTTGAGGCTTTTATAGGTAATTGGTCACAACTAGAAACCATACTCATAAGTCAAATAAATCAGACCTGCATGTGCAATCACCACATTGTTTCACTAGTGTAAAACCTGAAAGAGTGAATAAAAACTAGGAGGTTTGATAGACATTGTGAAATGAAAGGAAAATGCTCAAGGGTAAAGGGCAACTGGGATGTGGGAAAAGAGAAGGGAAAGGAGAAATTTTGTATGTATGTATACACAGGATAGTTAACATAGTTGATCTACTGTCTTCTATTTCTTTGCTGAAAGAAACAGTTAATAATTCCTTTATTGATCAATATTATATGTCTTTATTGTTTTCATGAGAAACCACTTTGAAGATATCAATATGTAATACAACAAGTATTGTTAATTTCCTACCACTTTGTTTACAACTCTGTATTGTTTGTATTGTTCTTTTGCTATTTTGTAAATGGTTGTTAATGTTTTCCTTCTTTGATTTTTAAAATAAAAAAGCAAAACTAAATAAATAAAAATAAAAAACCCATTGATTGTATTATTTCATTTATATAAAATATCCAGAAAAAATAAGTGTATGCAGACCCCCCAAAAAATGATCATTTGCCTAATGCTTGGAAGGTAAAGGGGCAGAGAAAGTGTGAGAGAGTGGAGGTTAGTGAGAGATGAACACAGACAATAAATGTGTACAGACTTTCTTTCTGTAGTGGCAAAATAAATTCTACAACTGGTGGTGGTAAATGATTGTATAACTGTAAATATCCCGAAAATCATTGAATGACACATTTTAAATGTGTGAATTCTATGTATATAAACTATATATTAATATAGGGCTGGGGAGATAGCTCAGTGGCATAAGTGCCTGCCTGGCAAGCACAAGGTCCTGAATTTGATTTCCGGTACCAAAATAAAACCATAAAAAAATAAAACTTAATATCAGTGTTAGTATTTTGTCTCCTTTGTTACCGGGAATCAAACTCAGAATCTTGCTCTTGCCAAGTGTTAGTCATTTTTATGAATTGCTTATATTTTATATGCACTTAGAATAAACCTTTACATTTATATGTGTAAGCAAAGGCAAATAGAACCTATATTTATGTGAGAAAGTAAAATACATTGGATTACATGTCTAAGTGATATTTCAGATCCAAAAAAGAAAACTTACTCCATGTCTGAGTACCTTTTGCACTAAATAGCATTTTTATTCTAACTTAAGTGGAATTAATGCTTCCTGAGTGGACTGTTTATTCTCCTAAAAGATTCCTGACGTTTACCCACAAAAGCCTCACTACAAAGTTTTTGTCATGAGGACTGAGTAACATGAGAAAGGACAATTAGAAGTAAATGATTTATCTGATCTAGTATGATAGCTCAAGATGCAACCTCTTCTCCAACAAATAACTCAAGTTTTTCTTTACGGCAGAGTATTACTCCATTGTGCAAATATCACGTTTACTTTATCCATTCATTTGTTGGTGGACTGATAGTCTGCATTCAGTACATATCTATTATGAACTGTGCTTCTATAAACAAGGATATGCATGCACCTTTGTAACATGATGTCCCAGATTTTCTTATATTTACAAATCCAAATTATAAGTACAGAGCAAAACAAAAGATAGATATGACGAAGAATGGATTGGGAAGGGGAGAAGAAATGGACTGGGTGGGAAGGAAGGGGAGCGGAAGGGAATGAAAAAAGGAACTAAGATGTACTCCACTCATGTGGCATCTCGCAGGAAATGCAAACGTTATGTACCACAAACATGTGCTAATAATAATGTAAGGAAAAATGTCAGAGAAATTCCATGATTCTTTAGGATTTCCTTAAGGAGATAAGAATTTTTGAATACAATTTGAACATGTTGCTTCCCTAGTTTTAAACAAATGGCTTCTCATTCAAAACTTTGTCCCAAAGCACTGTGGTGATCATTTCATTTTCATATTATTCAGACTTTGCTTCAAGGAGATGCATTTTGACACATATTTTCTAATATGCACATAAAAATAACATGGAATGTTTAGATAAAACATATACATCCATCCATGTAGCGACTTTAAAATTAAATTTATGACAAATATATTCACCAAGAGATTATATAGTATACATATAATGCATTTATATTTTATATATATGAAAAATGTGAGTTATTTACAAAGTTAGTACACACTCATGGGAATTATATTCTTGTCCTGCAGGAATGTTATAATATCCATTTTATTTTTCATCCTGCTGAGTTGGTCATTGTTATTTCAATTTCCATAATAATGAGACTGCATTTCAAAAATATTGCGACATAGATATAAAACTCACATCCCATTTTTTGAACTAAGACTACTTAGTCTGTAAAGACAAAAATTGATCTTCAAACATTTTTTTCTCTTTTTACTCCATTGTTACACAATAACAAAAATGTACAGATTCTGATGTTTTTGAATGTGTTCGAATCTCCAAATGAATATTATGATCATTCCTCAGAATATTCCCCCAAATTTGCTTCACTTCTTCTTTTTATGTATTTTCTCTATAGCAAAAAAGGGAAAAATAAAAAAATGCAAAACAGTAAAACATTTTCTACTGTTTATAGGAAAGAAAAGAAATTCAATATTTTCCTATAAGTGATTTTTTTTATGTGGAAGTATTTTATTTTTAACCTGAGAAACTGGTCAGAGAATAATAATAAATCTCCAGTATTATTAGCAATGTTTTGAGTCAGCTCCTTGAAAACAATAGGATACAGGATTATTTTTACTTTGTAAGACACTTAAATCTCTTGGCTTCCATTCTTCCCTAAAATATCTGAAGAACTTTGGCCCCATTGGATTTTGAAGACTCCCTTCTCACTGGGGACAAACTGCAGAGCGTGGTGTCAAAGTAAAGCAAGAAAAAATTTAGTCAGGCAGGTACCAGATAATCCGAATACAAGTGTAGGAGAGCACAAAGAGTGAATTTCAGAAAGCAATCTACCATAATTTTTAGCAAAAAATAACTGAGTTGAAGCTCTGGGAAGTCAGAAACTGTGTCAAGACTTTTCCCCTATGGTTAGAAAAAGTAAACTCAAAAGAATCAAACCCAGAAATGTATCTAAATTTAATAGCATAGAAAATTATTTTAAAGAAGAATATAACAAAGATGATAGCATCTTGATATGTTTTATACTAAAATTAAATACTATTAACAAAGAACCTATATTGTAACATGATTTCAAAACAAGTTAAGAGAAATTAAGAAAATGTGCAAAACACTTGATAAAAACATAAGCAAATTACAAAAACTAAAAACTATGGTAGTACTATTCAACATAACTAAAATTAATATCAAACAAATGCTTTTGTAAATGCAGACTAAACTCGAAGAAACATATATCAGAATAAACCCCAAAATTTCTTGAAAAAGACGCGTTAAAAATAAGAAAGTATTTAAATGTAAAATTATAAAGAAAGAAATAAAAAAAGAATAAAGAGAAAATAGTGAGTACCGAGGGCAAAGAGAATGCTCAAATGTGGGAGTTCCTGAGGAGTCTAAAGAAAACATCATAGAAAATTATGGTAGAAAAATGCTTAGTGTAAAATCCCTAAACTTTACACTAAAGCATGTACTGTGCAGCTAAGAATATTGACCATGATGATCAAAAAATCTGTCTAATAAAATCTTGGCACTTCAATGAAAATGAAGTAAAAATTTTACCGTAGGACTTGGAAGAGAAATGAATTAGATTATTAAGAGACTTTTTCAATGGTAATTTTGTGTAAAAATAAATGTTTAAAATATTTATGCAAAGAATATGTAAAGTTTACAATTCATAGGATTAGTAACAAACAGGAAAGTTGACATAATGTGTGACACATCCAGTTATCATTTGGCCAAACCTCAGGGAAATGTCCAAAAGGTTTTACTGAAGAGTAAGCTTCAGAAAACAAAGTAGCTAGCCAGACGTATGTGTAAGTTTAAATACCTACTTGTTATAGAACTAAAAATAAAAGAAACTATTTATCCAAGTATTGATTTTAATTACACAGTATATGGGGTTGGGGATATAGCTCAGTGGTATAAGTGCTTGCCTGGTAAGACTGAGGTCATGAGTTCAATTTCTGGTACAAAAAAAAGAGAAATTAAGTACACAGTATATGAAGAAAGTATTTAAGTTCAGAAAAATTGTGATAATTAATATTTCTAGATTGTAAATTATTTGTGAATTCATTTCTGAGGTAAAATGCTGGCTAACCTCTCAAGAAAGAAGGAAACTTTGCTCTCTGGAGTAACTCTTTAAAACAGTGCTTCAGGGTTTTATAGATGGAGACCTGGCTCACACACTGTATGCTCAATAAATACAAATTGATTTTTATACCATCACAAAGTAAGTTGGTTATAAAATCATTCTGTAAAGGTCAATGTTTCTGTTTGGTCTGAATTTTCATTACACGTTAAAAAGTTGTTTGCCTAGTACAGGTCATACGATTTTGATACATTACAAGGGAGATTTAAAAAAATTCTCTAATTAGGCATGACTGGAATATGAGGCAGATGTTTGTGATTTATGGCATTATGCTTAAAAGTAGCTTCCCGATTATTGATTATGCATCATAGCCAAATATTAATGAATAAATAATACAGACAATATAAATCCATAACTATTATAAATATAAATACAAAGCAACTTTAGTCATAGAAGAAAATATAAATATTCATCTGTTTTGTATTTATAAATTAAGGCACATCAGTAAGACACTTTCTACTATTATTCTAACAAGACTTCAAAACAACATAAAAATTTAAATGGACATGGACCATGAAGAGCTACTACTCCTACTATACACAGACAATTCAAGACAATTTCGGCAAACACGGATACTTTAATATTTAATATTACAAGTAGAAAAAAATTTCATTATTTATTTACTTAGCTTAGTTTTAAATTTTTACTGTCACTTGCATAGAAAAGAACATCATAGAAGCATTATTAGGATTAATATTTTAATCAAATAGCTCAGAAATTATGAATATTTCTCCTGACTGCTTACAGTAGAAGTATATACCCTCAATATTATAATTTCCTGAAAGTATCAGAAACCTATGTCCTGTCTTCACAATACTAAAGGAAAAACTCTTCCTAAGAAAGTATCTAAGAAATTCCTATATGAGTTACCAATGAAAGTAGTAGATTAACTTGCTGATACCTTCCAAGGAACAATTCTTCCTTTATTCTGAAGCATCTAGGTAAGAAGTGTGTCATCATTTATATTGACACATTGTCAGATTGTTGATAGTAGTGTAGACTGGTCCAACCCCATGGAAATCAGTGTGGAGATGCCTCAAAACATTAGGATTATAGGTCCCATTTGACCCAACTATTCCCCTTCTGGGCATTTTCCCGGAAGAACTGAAAACACCATATCACAGTGATATAGATGCACTCATGTTTATAGCAGCACAATTTGTCATAACTAAATCATCGAAACAACCCAAATGCCTACCAGCTAAGGAATGGATAAAAAAGATGTGGTATTTTTGTACAATGGAGTATTACTCCGCTATAAAGAAAGGTAAGCTCAAGGCTTTTACAGGTAAATGGTTGCAACTAGAGACCACACTCATAAATGAAATAAATCAGATTCATATATGTAAACATTGTATTTTCTCCTTCGTCTAAGAAACTGAAAGAGTAAACAAGATCCAAAAAGTACAATAGATATAGTCTAGAGAAAGAAACTACTCTTAAGGAAAGAAAAGTTGGGATGGGGAAAAGAAGAAAACAAGGATAGAGAAAAAAAAGATGTGTATGTATGCACAGGATAGCTCAGATAATTATACTACTAATTTTTATTAGTTCATTGAAAGGAACAGTTAGAACTTACATTGTTTGATCAGTTTTACATGTCTATACCCGTAATCTGAACAATACTTTGAAGATAACAAATGCAATGTAATAACCATTGTTTATTTCTTATCATCTTGTTTTGAAATTCTGTATCATTTTTCTTTTTTATTATCTTTAAAATAAGAAAATATTAGATATTTGCCACAAGTATGCAAATATAAATACAAAGGCATGGTCAGTAGTTCAGAACACATAATCTTAAACCTTGCCTTTCTTAACACCTCTGTCATATTTAAATTGAAAAGTCAAATGTCATTTTCTTACCACAAATCTTCCTGTATTTTCTACATTGTACCTAAGAGACATAAAAGGAAATCCCTTGTGCCAGATGTTTTTGAGTCCTAGTAATTGAAAACTGTTCATACTCATGTCCACCTGGCGACTGTATCCCACACTTGGACTTAGGGAGGTGGAAATGTGACAGATTTACAGAATTTGAACCCCTTCAGCAGTATATTCTACTAGCAAAGATAGATCAATAAACATTTGATTGTACATGAATCTGGGGTTAGGATTGAGAGGTGTTTCTCTGGAGAAATTATAGTCTAAGCCTGAATTTCCATGGTTATGTATATCAAAGTTATAAGACTTATGATGTTAAGATGAAAAACTAAAAAATAATAATAAGTAGTCTTACATTTAGATATCCAGTGGATTCTTACCAAAAATTATGTGAACTAGAAAGATGAAAGCAAATTTAGTCCTTACTTTAACCTAGTTCATCGCTGGTCCTGAACCAATCATACACATGACCAGAGATTTGCTTTTCTATTTTGCTTTATTTTTAGGTATTTATTTACATTTTACAATATTATTTGGTTTTCTTTGAATGATTTCTTGATTGTTGGTTATTTTACTTCTTCATAATTGAAATTTTATAAAAATTTATCCAAATATAATTCAATTAAAATTATTGGCTGTCATATGAAAATTTAAAGTTTTAATTTAATCTATGGGTCTTCCAAAAGGTGAATTCTTTCTGTTATATTTTATTTCACAGTAAAGAAAAAAAAAATCTCTATTCAAAAGTGAAAAATACAGCAACATATTTTTCTGCTCATGGAGGTAGGTACCTCCACCGGGGCCAGAGGGAACACCACTTGAGTTACATTGGAAGTGTACCACCAGACTCTCTCTACTGCGGTCTATTGTCTTGGACTTTATGTTAAAGTTTCTGCCTTGTGAATTCTGTTCCTGATTTAGTTTGATTTTAATTATCCTTTAATATCCTTCTGATCTTTTTCACTAGTAAAGATTATGAGTGATTGAACTTGTCTTTAACTTTTTTAAAACACATTTTATGTCTACGAGGTTCTCTGAAATTTTTCTAGCAACTGGTCTATTTTCTCTTCTCAATTATGGATCCTGAAATCCTTTATGCCCAATGTTACTTTTACTTTTGTTAGGAAATAACTCAATTAACTCATCTATGTCTGTTTCTTCCACAGTACTTTTCTGCATATACATGTGTATCTATGTTTCCTTTCAAGTTGGGGTTCTGGCTGTCTAATAATGTACACTTTTTATATCTTTCTAGAAAAGAGATGCTCCCATCAGTTTTATACCAAAACAATTAGCTTTTATAATGGTTTTGTACCTCACATGAACACTTTTGGGTGTGTATTGACTTTAGGGATTTTCTAGTCTATATCATATTTTTAAAATTAGAATCAAGAAACAGCAACAAAAGGAAGGAAAGGATATATAGCATGATGTAAAATAATTCAAGCTTTGGATTACAAACATAGAGGCTTTATGGCTTGTATCAAAATTCTTAAAATGGAAAATGATACTACCTTTTCATTTCCTTATGTAAAGTTTTTGGCAAACATGCATGTGCATTGACTTTAAAACGATTTCCAAATCTGTATACATATTAGAAGAAGCGAAGAGAAGATACAAAAAGTGTATAACTCTGCACACTACCTGCTTTTAAAAATGTGAAGCGATTTTCAGGCAAGTTCAATATGTGCATAAGTACTAGATGTAATATAGCTGATCAAGAATATAAATAAAGGATTCACTGAAGAAATGAAATAGAATCACTACTTCTTAAGTAGAAAAAATAAGTAGAAAAAGAGATGAAATTTGGTAATTAAAAGCCCACGTAGCGGATGACTGCGGAAAACCTTCTCTCTGCAGGAGGAAAATTTGTCCACTGGTAAATGAGCCACAAAGTTTAAGAATTAAATTATGTTGTTTTAACAACCAGGGAAAATAACACATAGAGTTACACTGGCTAAAAGTTTGAGACCATATCTTAAGTGAAATAAATCAGACACATATGTTTAAGTATCGCACTGTTTCTTTGGTGTGAGAAACCAAAAGTATAAATAAGGACCAAAGAGAATAATAGGTATTGGGAAGTGGGAAGCAATTGTTCAAATGCATATGGAACAAGGAAGGAGGGGGAGAAGGAAGGGAAATGAAAAGGAGAATAACAGAAAAGATGGAAATAAACCTTTTGTAAATAAGGAAGGGAAGAGGGGTATGAAAGAGGGGAGGGGATATGGGAAAAAGCAGAATCAAGATATATCACATACAGGTACAGACTCCCTACCATGTATCTGATCACTGTGTATATCAAATGGGTGCTGATAAAGTTAACAAAAAACTTTGCATTTATTTTTGCTTATGTTAAATACTATATATACTGTAACAAATCATTAGATAGAAATACAACACAAATAGAGTATGATTTCTCCAAGAATCGTGAGAATTTCGTAAAGTTGATCCAGACAACTACAGTTTATGGAAGAACTAATTATCATATTTACTTATATTTTGTTCACATAATATTTAGTTTTCCAGTGGAAATAGAGAAAAAAATTTATTGACAATGTATCTAAAGGCAAAAGTTGATAGGTTGGAGGAAAAGAGGTTAAAATATGGGAAATGAAATAAGACCAGTAAATGTGTAAGAAAAGACAATATGCTATCAGGAAAAATACCCTCTAAATCAGTTTGCTTAGTGATAAAATGATGATAATTACAGTTTACAAAGTTACTGTAAATGTAAAATTAGAGTAGACAACAAAAGAAAAAACTATTTATACATACTACTTTATAACAGTCTGTGAAAGAATCCTCATTGTTCTCCTAATTTTTCAAGCATTTGTTAAGAAAAATAAATTAATAACAGTTAATACAGGAATAATGTCAGATTTCCATTATTTCTTTTTTCCTAATTTGTTATGTAATATTTACTATGCCGTTTTGGAATGTACATTTATTCACACACAGATTTTGATATTCTAATACCAATTAACAGGCAATCATATTTATTGACCTGTGGAGAAAAATGGATATTCTTGAGCTGTCTATAAAGGGAATAGTAAATCAAGTAGCTGTGTAATTAACTCATAATTATATAAGCAATAAAGGCATAATTATAAGATTATTAATATGTTAAAATTATAAGGAATTTTCTGGCATTTAATTAACATTTACCAAGGCAGACTACAGCAAATTAAATAACAATTAATAAAAATAGTGACATTTATTAGGCTACTCTATTAGTTGGCACAATTATTAACTTGTTATCACTGGCTTTTAAAATTCTGATTAAGTACATAAATATTCCCTATAATTTTTATGTGTTAAAAGTGTAATTATATTAGTGTCCTGTCATTTCAAATTGATTATACAGCATCTCTCATAATCTCAATACTCCCTTAAGTGTCAATTGATTCATAATTGACATGCTGTAGTTTATAAAGGCATATAAATATTTCCACAGGAATTAAGCAATCTTAAATTTTCCCTCTTCCTTTAAAGTACCAAATGTTGTAAACCTCATATTAAAAATTATATTAAAGCTATGGGACCATCTGTTTCTTGGGCTAAACATTTTATGTGGCTTTTCAGTAGCTGTGGTATTCCTTTAACACAGATTCAGGATTTAGTATACGTGTTTGTAGACATAAAGCCGATTACATAAAATATGCAAGTCAATTGTGACTGACTTGTTTTAATCTTAAACATCTGGGCAACCTTTGGAAACTCATAGATATCTCAGTTCTGAGGCAATGAGTAACTCCTGTGACAAACAGACAAAAATACGCATAAGTGCTCTTAACATGAGAGACATCTTTCATAGTCTAAAACATCCATTACACCAAGAAGAACCCCACACGCTTATAGTTTAGTTCTTTCATCCATAACTTCCCACTTGTCAAGTTGGTATAAGTTTTAGAAGTAAACTACCAGAATGCCAAAAATAATTGCAAAAAATAAATTATGAAGTTGAAAAATAACATCATAAAATCATGAAAACCATGGAAAGGGATAGGTACAGTAGCCTTCATGTTATAATACCAATCTGTGGTTGTTAAGCTTTACTGTGTTAATTTGATTGGCTTCAGAGCTACACAGGGGATTGGAATAGAACACTTCTCAGTGTGCCTGGGCAGCTGACGCAGACCCGACCTTGCTGCTATACCTGGCCCCTCATTTCTTCCTCTTCAGCACCTTTTCATGTTCTGGACCCTGAACCAAATACAAATATATAAATTGCATATTTCTGCCCTGCCAGATCCCTCCAGCACCATATTCTTCTTTTGTTTCCAGGTGATCATGAAATGAATCCCCTCAAGCAGGAGCCAAATTTAAGCTCTCCTCTTTTAAATTGTAGGGATCCTCTCCTAGTGAAGGAAAACTAATATAAAAATTGGCTCTGGAAAAGTGTGGTCATTGTTGTGACTGGACCTTACCATGTGGTTGAGAAGCATTTATCTTTTTTATGAGAAGCCTTTAGACTTGCTTTGCAGGAGAAATTTGGAAAGTTGTGCTGATATGAACTAGAGAAGCCCTAAAACAGTGATGGTGAACATTTTAGAGACTGAATCCCCCAACTACAGCTAAATCCCACTTACTTTTCACAAAGTGCCAACACTACAAATAAACCTGAATACTGAGGTGCTTGTTTAAAAAAGAGAAAAAACTCACCTGCTTGGGTTGCACCCCAGTGAAAGGGATGCCAGCTGAATGCTAGCTGTGGCACACATGCCATGGGCCCCAACCACTTCTCCAGAGTGATGTAGAATAGCTTGGGTGGCCATTGTTGTCAGATACAGGAAGGCTTGAGTGGTAAGAGGATATGGAAAGTAAAGGCCAGGCTCAAGAAGTTTCAGTTGGAAACAAGGATTCTTTTGGGAATTGCACTAGAGGCCACCCTTGATAGAAAAAATATTGTCTATATTTTGCCCATTTCCTAAGACTATGTAGGGGTTAACTTTTGTGGGACTACTGATCCCTGTCTCTCCAGGGTGAACCAGTCCCAAGGGCTGTGAACTAATTGATCTCATGGAAGAAATTTCCAGGCAGCCCAATAATCAGGCTGTAGAATCAGTACTGCTGGCTACTTTAATTTATAGTGATTATTTATAGTGAAAATCAGGGGCAAAGAGCAGAACAATTTAAAAAACTTAAATTTGGGGCCAAATGGGACCATGTGTAAAGTTGGAGCAGAAGGAGGTGTGAGGGTTGAAGAGATTTATGCTTCTAAAAAGAAAGAGTACTTTGTAGAGGAACAATAAGGAAGATGCCTTGAGTGTGTCTCAGAAATAAGTAAGACTCACCCATTATACGTTTAAAGGTGTGAAAGTGTCAACCTTATACTTGAGGAAAGAGTTCCTGAGACTCCTGCTCTAGAAAAGTAGCCTCAGAAATTGGTTCATTGGGAGTTATTTCACTGTGCAGAGCTTTCCAGTCACTGAGATGGCTCTGCAGTCACGGTCTAAGGAGGCCTGCCTACTGCTTTTGCTAGGAGCACGTCTCAGTGTCATCTGTGTGATGCTGGCTTTACTGGCATGCAAAGTTCAAGAGTTGTGGCATTATAGAGGCTTCTAACCATATTTCAAAGGAAGCCCTGGCACCCCAGGAAAGGAATCACTGAGTGGTGAATGTATAAAAGTCTTTGAAGTCAAAGGTGCAGTGAAGACCTCAGGAACTCAGGTGTGTGAGGAAAGTGGAAAGTCAGCGAAGGAAAGCTGGAGGCCATAAACAAGCCAAGAAAGACGCTATAGGGGTGCGACCTGTAGGGCTATCTAAGTGGACTATTTCCACCCTCTGGAACCCACATCTTATGCTGAATATGGAGCTACATGATTAGTGTCTGTTCTTTCGGATGTTGGTCTTGTTTTGGTGCAGGGCCCTTCTACCCTACTGTTTTTCTCTTGTGGAACAGGAGGGTTTACCCTATGCTGTTGTACCAGGTGATGACATAACTTGTCTTTTATCTTTAGAGAGCTTCACAACTAAAAGTAGTCCTTAGTCTTAAAAGAGAATTCAGTTTGAACTTTTGAAAAATGGTAAAATCTTGGCAAAGAGACTGGTGGGTTTCCACTTGTAGATAGTGTAGCTTGATTGTGTTGGGTGGAATCACTAGCTTCATATTCTGTTTATTTTGAAAGTAAGAACAATTGAAGAATATGTTTGATTTTCTAGTTGGTAAGGAGTAGAATATGGTGGCTCAGTTTACCTGAATTTAATTTATTTTGCAGACACCATGCAAATTAGTAAAGTATGCTTTTTGTGGGTGTGGCGTGGTGGGTTGTGGAGATGTGACCTTTGGCACTGAATCTGCTCCCTTGCCCCTTCCTTCCTGGAATCCCCAGGCGCTGCTTTCTGGTGCATGAACCCCGTCCTTCTGCTCCTCTGTGTGCTACCACCATCGCATTTCTCCCTTCTAGCACGATGACCTGAGACTCTGAGCTAAATTAAACTTGTCCTGCTGCACACTGTGGGCTTTGAGTATTGGATCCCAGTGGGAAGGATGCTGAGTCATATACCGTCCTATGATAGAAATTATTATTACTTTTCCTGAAAGTGAGTTGCCTTTTCCCATCACACACTATGCGGATCCTGCCCCAGACCAATGTATTTGAAACAATGGTCCTGTCATAGACATTTAAAAGCTCTATGGGTCCAGAAATAATTTAGCTTATAAAAATGCCTGAAAAACTGTGCAGCAAATAAATCTATGTAAGTTTGTCAAATATAGAATTTAATCACAGGTTTCTAAATTACCATCACAGGAACTTATTAAGGGGAAACACAGGAAGAGTCTTTCAGGATTTAATTTAAAATTAAAACACAATACAGTTTTCTTTGTTCTGTCCTAAATAAGTGAGAAAATGACAAGCAAATGATAATAAAGCAGATAGTTCTATCTCATATCTGAAGCATTTTTTGAAATCCATCTTCCATTCTAATTTTAAATATTCTCCTTTTATTTATAGTAACTGCCATTTAGATATTTGTGGTTATCATTTAAACTAATTTTTTTCATTGCTAATATCCCCTTTACTGATCAAATTTGGAAACAAAATTTTCAAACAGAAATTGGCATCGTTTGTTGATATACATCATGTACATAGGCACAATGTATCTTTCATTCTTGATTTGCTTGTCAATCTTCCTTTAATAATCAGAATGCCTATAATCTCAAATATCTGTTAATGAGTTGCACACATATTTCAGTCTTTTATTTTAAATTATAATTATAAAGTATGCATAAGTAGAATGCACAAAAAGGTATGTACTACTCAATAAATTATTTTTAAGATGTTTGCATAATGCTTATCAGGTAAAGAAATATGATATTGCTAACATTTTAGAAGCTTCATGCATGACTCTTTGAAATTAAAATTTCTTTTCTCCTCACTGCATACAGCAACTATTTTGATGGAAATTCTAAGTAAATGCTTTCTTGCTTTTGTTAGAGTTTCAAAAATAAGTATGCATTTTGAAACATTATTGTTTTGTATTTTCTGATTTTAAAGCTTTACATAAGTGAAATTGTTTATACTCTTCTCCCTAGCCTATTTATTCAAATTATGCTTAAAGTTTCATCAATTTTGTTGCATGTTATATCCTTTTTACCATGCTCTATGACTAGGCCACTATATATCTGTTCTGCTAATGCTTTTTTAGTACACCATAATATATCTGTTCTACAAGTTGTAGATATTTTTCTAATACTTGGTTAATATAAATGCTGCTTTCTGGAAATATTTCAATACGTGGTCACTGGAAGCATTGCTGGAATAAAGAGGGGTTCTAGGACTAGTAGATGGATGCTCTATGCTAGCAAATACTACAATGCAATGCCTTTAACTGACTTGACCAATGTACACTATCAATGGAAAGACGTGGAAATTTCCATTGATCTGCATCTGCCATTAACCTTAGTACTGCATGTCACTTTTATTTCAGCCATCCTATTTGCTATGATTTTCATTTCTTATGGTTAATTGTTTAAATGTCTCTCAAATGAATATTTATCTTTGGAAAAACCTCATTTGTGAAGATCCTATACAACCCTTTACTTGTTTTAATGGGCCAATCACTTTGTTTTAGTTTTGAAGAAATTCATTGAGTGCCTGGGTCTAGGTCTTTGCCAGGCGCATGCACTTCAAATATCTTCTTACATTATTTGGCTTGAATTTCTTTTTCTTAATGATATATTTTACTTAGCACTACATTTCAATGTGGTTTAATTTGTTAAACTACCTTTAACATTGTATTATGTTGAAGAAAATTTACCTGTCCCATTGTCACACATAAATACAGTGACATCTAAAAGCTTTATTGCGTTACTCTTCTCCTTTAAATCTATTGTGCACCTACAATTGCCCGCTACATGTTGTGTTAGTCAAGGTTCATCACTCCTTTTTAAAAATTTATGTATTCAATTCAAATAAAAACTATTCGTTCTAGACAATGTTCGCCTTCTCTGCATATAGTCTTTTAACAAAAATCACTAATATAGCTCCATCGATTGTTGGGAATTCGTATAACAAATACATAACTTCCAAATTAGTGTATTTTTATACTACTTTTAATACTTAAATCTAAAATTGTGCTGGGTTTGTGCTTCTTTTTCACCTATTCCTTGAGTAGTTGGACTTTGAATTAGTACTCTGGAGCCAGGTTTGATTTACACAAATATACACCTTACACAGACTATTGAATGTTATTTCATTACATTTATGTAACAGGTTTAAAGTGTAGAACTTTCAAACATTTTAGTAGATTCAAGTAGTAAAAATTTTATTTAGATTTTTAAAATTCATACTTAATTATTTATTATTTCCCCTCCCACACACATACACACATCCCGTACTGAAAAAAAAAAAAAAAAGTAGAATTAGAAACTGACTCGGCTCTTGTTGCTTTTGTTTTGTTTTGATTTGGTGTGGTTTGATTTGTCTTTGCAGCTTCTCTTCAATTTTTTTTTAACATGAAAATCATGGGGGATCGAGCAATGGAAGGAGGGGAAGGGACAAGAGGAGAAGGGGATGAAAAAAGAACGAAGATGTTTTATGTACCTTACCAACTCCCCACAAAGAATGTAAACATTATGTACTGCAAGTGTGTGCTAATTAAAAATAAATAAATAATTTAAAAAGTGCATGACTAGACAAAATCCTCCTGGCTTTTCCCAGCAAAGGAGTATGGGGTGAACTGCTAGGTAATACATTCACGAGACTCTTTCTACTTGTTCAGTATCAGGTCCTTCCCCATGGAAAGCAACTCTACATTATCTTCCATGTGAAACATATAAGGAAAGGAAAAGCTTCAAGGACCTATGCTCAAATATTTTCTGAATGAAAAAGCATAGATATCACACAGATGTAGTACCAATCACAGTTAGTCATTTTGTGCACACTTAATTATTTCTATTTTTATAAGTATAGGAATCGCACATACATTTTGCAGTATTTACCCAAAGGCATTTGATGTTTATAATGCTGTACTAATGATCATGTCAAAGCATTTATTTTGTTTGTTTACAATGACTTTGTGCCCGTTTATGGGGATGAATTTACTTTTAATTATAAAAGCATGTGCATATGTGGAGTATTCACATCTTCACAAGTAATGAAAATTTATACATTTTTTCTAGTGCTAAAGCTTTTGCTTTTATTTTCTTCAATAATATATTTTGTGTAGGTAACATATGTGTATGTATGTATTTGTGTGTATATGTGTGTGCATTTATGACTAGGACCAAAAATATCATGTTGAATAAAAATGTGCCAGATAATATTTTATGAGAATGCTATATAGCACTAGTTAGTCAGATGCGGTGGTACATGCACTATGGAGGCTGAGGCAGGTGGATCCCCAGGAGCTCCAGGCTAGCTGGGGCTACATTGTGAATTCAACTCTAGCCTGAAGTACATAGGGAGACCCTGTCTCAATCACTCACTCAATCAATCAATAAATAAATAATATAAGATTAGTGCAGTGTAGAAAGGGTAAATTAACAAAAAACAAAAGCTAATTAAGAAGTCCACCCTTCCATTCCATAAGGGTAAAATTATTAAAGAAAAAAGATAACACAATGTCAAGTGGGTCTAATAACTGTGTAAAGAAATATTTAAGAAGATGTTAATTAAACATATTTCAAAAGTGATAGACTAAATCAAGTCACAGACTGAAAACACCTTGAAATGATGCCTTGAAATGCCTTGAAATACAAAATCTAGCAAATGTCACTAAAAGACAAAAAGATAACATTAATAATCATATATCTACTGCAAAAATCAAATTAAAAGTTAACAATGAAAACCAAAAGAACCAGACCAAGATGGATTCATAAATAATTGTAGCACATATTTGAATATGACACTGGTGAATTCTGTACAGTTTGTCTTAATAAATAGAGAAAATTCAACCTAATTTATTCTCTGAGACTGGAATTACAATAACACCAAATCAAAAAACAATGTTACAAGAAATATCACAATAATATATGTGCACCCATGTTTATAGCTGGACAATATGTAACAGTTAAATCCTGGAAACAACCCAATGGTCCATCAAAAAAGGAATGAATTTTAAAAAGTGTGGTGTTTTTATACAACGGAGTACTACTTAACTATAAAGAAAGATTAACTCAAGGCTTTAATTGGTAAATGAATGCAACTAGAGACCACACTCATAAGTGAAATAAATTAGACTCACATGTGTAAACATCATTGTCTCTGCAGTATAACAAATTGAAAGAGTAAATAAGATCCAAATGGCACAAAAGATATAGTGAGAGGGCAAGAAACTGCTCAAAAGGCGAGAACAACTGGGAGGGGAAAAGAGAAAAGAAAGAAGGGGGGAAAAGATAGTTAAGATACTTGTAGTACTAATTTCTATTAGTTTATTAAAAGGAACACTTAGTACTTACATTATTTGATCAATTTTGCATGCCTATATCTGGTAATCTGAGCAACTACTTTGAAGATAACAATATGCAACATAATAACCATTGTTAATTTCCTATCATCTTGTTTTGGTATTCTTTATTGGTTTTTTTTTTTTTTTTTTTGCTCTTTAAAATAAAAAGTACAATGATTGGCCAATAATTCACAATAATACGCATTTAAAAATCGGCAAAAATATGCAAATTGAACCCAACTATATATAATAATTCTCTATTATAAAACAGATAGGATATACAAAACTACTTTATTATTGGCAAATCAGCTAATATAACCCATTATATCAACAGGCTATGAAACAAAATTAACTGATGATATCAATAAATGCAGAAACATAGAACATTGACAAATTGGTCATTCACTTGTCAGTAAAACCTGCAGCAAATTTGGGATACTTCCACCTATTAAAATATCTATAAAAAACGTATACTGACACGAATGATTACTGAGGAAGTAGCTATTTTCCTTTGATGTGAGGCACAAGAAGAGGTGCCTGCCATCCTCCTTCTACTCCACATCATGTTCGAAGTCATAACTGACATAATAAGGTACAAAAATGAAATAAAATTTATACAGACCATAAAAGAGAGATAAACTGTCGTTGCCTGGAAAACATATTATTGTCTATGAATAAAATCCAAAAATATCAACAAAAAACCCTTGGAGCTACTAAACTATTACAATGAAGTTTCAGGACATCAAGATAATATTAAATAAAGTTACCTTTCATTTTAAATTAAATAAATAATATGTTGGTTATCACCAAAGTAATGCTCAAATACATAGCTAACAAAATATGTGCAATATTTATATGAAGGAAACTAAAGTCTCAGTGAAAGAATGTCCAAGAAGGTGTACCTAAGTTCAGAGATCTTCCATGCACATAAATTTGAAACCACAATAATATGAAGGTATTCATTCTTCCCAACATGGTCTACAAAACCAGTGCATCCACAGTTAAAATTCTAACAACTGGTTAATTTATAGACATCACCAAACTGATTTGAAAGATGTTATTAAAAAGCAAATGATCCAGATAACCAAGACAATATTTAAGAGGGATAAGAAAGTCAAAGAACTGATGTAACTCTACTTGGATATTAAAATAAAACTATTGTAACCAGGAGTGTTAGATTAGTGGAAAAATAGGTCAATACTGCAAAATGAGATCATCCTAGCCTAGAAATACATAATATTAATCTTTCTTCATTATTCTGCATCATGATGTAATAGAAAAAGAACTCGAATTTATCTCTTCCGAATTGTACAATGATTTTCAAAGCTTTTTGACCTTTTCTAAGTTAAGAATTCTTTACTATTTTGCTATAAAAGTATATTGAGGTGTGAATAAATAACAATCAGTAATAAGCATTTCTTCCATATACCATACATATTCTTGACTTTATACTTATAATATTTTGTTTATATATGTATTCAAGTGTCATCAGAATCACCCTTGGATCACAAGAAATTGTCTGCAAATTCTGATCGTATAAGAAAAAAAGTTTTAGAATAATCAGTGTAGAATCTGCTACTCTGCCCCATTTCCAGTTTTCTTCATAATTTGATTTTTATACTCCTTATTCAATATTTTTATACTCCCTATTCTCAATTCTCTTCAATAGGCAAGAAATATTCTAATTTCATAACTCAATAGATTACAAGTATGTTCAGGCATGTATCTGGATGAGAAAACAGTGGCCCTCACTGATTTTCTTCAATATTAATTAGTAATATTAGTAATATTGCTAATAATATTCTTAATCAGTAAACATTGTTTAATTGCTGATTGCCCCTTTAAAATTTTCATTGTCTAATGCATTTTAATTTTTTTGAAAGTATACCATCAGCATGTCCTCCAGATTACTATCTTAACTTCTGCTTTCCTTTACCTCTGTTATTCACATAGCAATTGGTACTTATTATTATTATTATTATCATTATTATTATTATTATTATTATTATTATTATTATTATTATTTTGAACTGGGAATTGAACTCAGGATCTTAAGCCTTACCAGGCAGGCACTTGTGTGGATGAGCTATATTCCCAGCCACATATTATTTAACTTAATTGCTGCTTGAATCTTATACTGCCATAGTTTTGACTTTGGTGTTCTATGGTTCACTGGTGAAGAGCAAATAATTGCTAAGAATTTTGTTGAAATGCAGAGACCTTCGGCCTGCCCGGAGAAGCTGGAAGACATTTTTAAAAGAACTTGACTAACACTTATGCACACTACAGGTGGGACGAATGAGGTTGGATCTGGATTTCTAACACACAAGCATTACCTTATTTTAATGCGGATGAGTATCAGAGGGCAAGTATTCTTCAGTGTGTTCACATTTTATTAACATTGTGTTACAAGATGTTATTGGGAAAAAAATATGAATTTTTATGTTCACAATCGCCCCTCCGTGGCATTACACCTTGTGAAATATCCCCCTAAGAAAATGATAGCAAGAAAGACCCTTCAGTTGACTCACAGTGAATATACTTAAAATCTAATTTCTGTGGTGAAAGAAAAGCATTATATAATAAATAACAAGTTAAAATGACACATTTTCACAAAAGAACAGAATAAAATTCAATGCATATCACTTAGTTCTCCTAAAATTATTAATTTTGACTTTAACAGAAATAAGAATTTATATGAAATGTAATTGAGGGTAAAATTTGAAATATCTTATCTGCCTTTGTTTTGCTTTCCTGTGAATAAAAGCCACATTGCTAGGGGCAAAATATGTCCAAAATGACTGAATAAGTAAAGCTTTATTCTGAGATAAAAACTAAATTTGATAGAAACAATTTCTCCAAATATTTTCAAATTAAACATGATAAAAATCCCTGATAATTACTTTTAGTCTAGCTCAAACAGCAGCTGGTCAGTCAATCCACAATGCCCATGTATCCCTCACTGTTTCACAGAGGAAGTTGGTGTGTAGATAGAAACCTTGAATTCAATTTCCTGACCTTTGATGTCGAAAAAGAAACAACACACTTTCAGGTATGAAGTTAATTTGCATTTAATACCTGCACCATTCTGAAAGCCATTGTATGGGCTCCCCCTGCTACAGGCACTGTTCCCATAAGACTGGACATTTCTACTCTAAAAATGAACAGCTGCAGAGTGTACTGGTTTCCAAGGCTTACATTAGCACCACACTAATCCATGTATATTTGCAAATTGTTGTGATCATTGCTCAGAAATGGCATCAGTTGCAGCTGCAGCAATTCTGAAATATTTCAGACTTTTGATGGCTGGAACAACAACACAGAAATTATAATCATCTGACATCCATCACCACTGCTCCTTCACTTGATTGCACGAGTCAACAAATCCTGGGCAGGAAGATAGCAGAACAAGGAACAATATAATTCTCATCTATTACAGAAAAAAATTACCGATTCTCACTGTTTCATTTTCTACCATCTTCCCTCTTCCATCTTCAAACACTATTCAATATACAAGCAGAATCATAAAAATAAATGCTTTTGCAAAGTACCTATTAATATGCCACCTCTTAAAAATGAAATCAAAGAGTTTTCTAGAAAAAAAAATACCTCTAGTCTCATGTAGTGGGCTGTTTTCACTACATGTTGTGAATATGATTTTGAGTAGCAACATGCTTATCGTCTTTCCCCTTCTTTCTAATCCTTCCCTGTGGCTTTGTATTTTTTCTTGCCCAGACTATATTTTCCTCTTGCTATGAAAAAATACTATCAGGGTACAGTGTACACAGGTACATTCACTGATATTATTATTTTAATCTCATCTCTTAATCCACACATTATAGATCAATAATTCTTCAGTGTAGGCTATTCTGATAACTGATATCTATGAATTCACTGCAGACCATTTATTGAAGACTTTATTTTTTTAAATCTTAGTTTGCAACCTCTGTGTTTCTAGTTTTGTTTTAATATCTCAGAAAATTTAAAACAAACACAGTTTTCAACCTCAAGCAAATGCTTTTATGAAATATGTGTGTGCTAAATAATTTTTTGTGGACTATAAAATGAATATTTATTTCCAATAATCTATTATAAAAGTATATTTTGCGTGTTAAAATTAAAACTCAATTATAGAAAAGAAATAGTACTATGAAATACAAAACCTTTCATCACTGACTTTTGCACACTTATTTTCCTGCACAGAGACATCATCATTTGCTACACTGTGATTATCCTAAGATGTTTAAATGAGCATTTCATATCTTGTGCAAGATGTTCTCTGTGCCAAAATTTTACCCTATGTTGATGTATTCAAATAACTTTGAAAGTGTGCATAACCCCAATTAAAAGGTATAATTTAATTACTTTTATTAAATTCCTATATCTGGACAATATTACCACAATCTTAAATGGAATAATTTTGTGAGTTTTGATTCTTCTCATTTTTTCTGTAGATTTGCATCACCCTGAGATTTTACTTTTTTGCTCAGTCAGCTGCTCCCCCTCATCTCCTTTGTGCTGCTCCTGTGTGTCTCCTCTCCCCAGTGTCTCTACTGCCCTCCCGTGCCAGCACACGCACTGTAAGTCCAGTGACTTACACACTCTTTCATTCAATTGTTTCTTTTAATTGTTTAAAGTAGGACGATAAACTCATAATTATATTGCCCCTTATAACTAGCTACATTATTCATTAAGTAGAAGTCTGCTTTTGCATTTTGCTTTGAAGTAGTCTGTTGTTATTTACTTTCAACCTGAAGAACCTTATTATTTATTGTAACTGATCTGAGAGCAACGTATTTTGTTTATTTTGTCTTTATTCATTAAATTTGTTAGCACTTAGAGCTTTGAATACACTGTACACTGCTTTCTTCTTTTTTTATGACAAATGTTACTAATCTTTGTAGATTTCCTTTTTATGGGATGAGTTATTTTCTCTTTGTAGCTTCAATATACTCTCTTTAACTTTGCATTTCTTTTATTTTTAACCAATATATAAAGTTTAAAAGGTGTACATTTTAGTTGGGTGTGCCTTTGATTTTCACCATTTAGCTAAAATATTAATCTTGATTCCTTTGTGCTTATCTACTTGGAGTTATTCGTGTTTCTCAAGTATATAGATTAATATTGTTAGTCAAATTTGGAATATATTTAGCCATTATTTCTTCAAATTATTCTACCCTTTATCTCTCTTTTTTATTGTGATATTAATATTATTCATATTTTGCCCTTTTAATGATTTCCCACATTGCTCTGAGGCTATATTCATATTACTTTTATTTCTGCTGATCAAATTGATAACCTCTATCATCTATTTTAAAATTTGATGAAATTTTCTTTTGCCTACACAAATATGTTGTGGAAAATCTCATTAATTTTTATTCTGGGTAACTACTTGGCGGGGGATATAGCTCAGTGGCACAAGCACCTGAGTTTGATTCCTGGTATCAAAAAAATAAAATAAAGTTAAATTATTTTGGATAACTTTAAAAATTCTATTTGAGTGCCTGCTTGAGCAGCACTTATACTACATATTTATTTTGGCTCTTTGTCATAGTTCCTGTTTCATTACAAATGTTTGCTATTGGAGAAAACCTTGTGATTGATCATGAGATACTTCAGGTTAACACATATTGTTATTTTTTAATTCTTGAAAATACTGTATCTTTTACAGTCCTTACCTTTTTGTTGTTGTTGTTTTTGGTCTTTTTGAGACAGGGTCTCGCTATGTAGCTCAGGCTGGCCTTGAGCTCACTTTGTAGCCCAGGCTGGTCTCGAACTCCCAACGATACTCCTGCCTCGGCTTCCCGAGTGCTGGGATTACAGGTGTGTGCCACCATGCTTGGCCTTACAGTCCTTATCTGATACAAAATTTCAATCCCACTAACCAGTTTCTATTAATTCTTTTATATTTTCTCTTTTTTTCCTTACTTTTGGCCACATTCTCCAGAAATTAGCATGTCTTATCACTTACCCATGGAACCCTTTATTTTAAAATCATATTTTCTTGTAAGTTGATAGATATGTTAATTAACTTAATTGTGGTAATTCTTCCACAAAATGTGTATATCAAAATATCGAGTTGTACACTTTAAATGTATGCACACTTTTGTCAATTATACTTCAATAAAGCTGGAAAAAGTTAAAAATAAAGACCATCTCAGCATTTAAAAGAGAATGTCAATCTGTGAAAGCTGAATCTCTCTCTCTCTCTCTCTCACACACACACACACACATTCATGCAGGTATGCTCACACACAGTTCATGTTTTGTTGTTTGGTCACCTGGTTATTTGTTCCATGACTTGATTCAAGTGATTCTTTGAAGTGTATTTCCCTGCAGTTTGAAATCTCTGATGTCATTGCAAGATTTTTTATTGTTACTTGTATCTTTTAGGGTGATGGCCAACGCTTGCCTCTTGGTCTGCATGTGCCTCTATCAATCAAAGCGAGTATTTAGGACGTTTCATCAGTTAGGTTTTTACTCTTTTGCTTTGGATGTGGTTGTGATTTGTAGACTGTTATCACAGTTAGCTTTAACATACTCTTACTTGATTCCCACAGTTCATTGTAATCCCAAGGCGAATCTTAGCGTGCTCTCTCCCTCCCTCCCTCCCTCCCTCCCTCTCTCTCTCTCTCTCTCTCTCCATCTCTCTCTGTCTCTGTCTCTGCTAAACTTCTGGTTGCTCTGTTATTGCACTCACCAGTACTATGGGACTACTGTTCTCCTACTTATTCTCTCCCATGATATTTGTTGCTTTTGACATGAAGGACAGAAGCCCGTTTGGAATAGTGCTGCTCCAAAATACGGCAAAGGAAGATGAGATGTGGTTGTGTCCTTATCCTCTGGAGTGAAAGCACAGCTCTGGATTAGAAGCCATGGAGGAAGGGAGCCCCTTTCTGCCTCACAGACATCAAGAATGGTACCTACATTGGCAGAAATGGGCAATGGGTGAGAACAAGTCATAACTTCAAATACCATAGACTCACCATTCTTCCTCAGACCATTTCCTTGAGTGTTTTTCTATTCACTGTATATTCTTAGCACAAGGTGAGTTTTGCAGAAGGAGAAAATTTTTATAATTTTTTCCACCAAAATGGGTATTTAATTAGTGGCCGTGTCAAGTTCTCCACACTACCACTCCAGAGTTACACATAGGTTTTCTTTTTTAAAAGTCAGATTTTGGGTTTTGTTGCCACTGTTATAATAACTTTATTAACACATTTATCACAGGAACTGATATATCAACACTATGTTAGATTGTTAGTTTTAAAAACACAGTAATAAAGATAACTACTTAAAAGTCATCATTAACTTCAATGGCTACTGAAGCTTAATAAAAGCATAAATAAATAGGTTATGACTTAACCAATTTATTGAATATTTTCTTTTTTATCTCCCTTATAAATTCAACTAAAAATTAATTTGTTTTAATACTTGTCTTCTTTGTGTTATTAATATTTTTGTGTTTAATTACTGCCATTAATTCTAGAAGAAAACATTTTTCATGATTTTATATAATTTTGTCAAATAACCCAATATAATAATATAAAACAAACATGTGGGGCTTATTCCAGAAATGTAAAGATTTCTTCTTCTTAATAAAGATATTAGCTTAATTCATCACAGAAATACATAAAAATTTTAGAATATATGATTCTTTTCAGATTGGAAAAATGCAATATAAGACACAAAATTGTTAAAAGCTTCATCAAAAACTCTTCCCTAGCCAGGTGTGGAGGCACTGGGAGAGGCTGAGATAGAAGGATTGAGAATTTGCAATTTAATGAGAACTTGTTTCAAAGAAACAGAGGAAAAAAAATGACCAGGGATGTAGGTCAATGCAAAGGTCCCTGGTTCAATCCCCAACTCCAAGAATGAGGGAAAAGTATGACAAAAAAAAGACTTTCTTAGTTGTTTTAGGGTTAAGGATTCAGCTCAGTGCAAAAGTTCATAGTTCAAAACTTCTTGCTACCAAAAAATAAAAATAAATAAATAAAACAATCATTTCCTCACTTAGTTCAGAGCTGTGTAGTATATAGCTCAGTAGTACAATACTTGCTTAGCATGCGCAAGGCTGTTTTTCTATCCCCAGCACTGCAAATACAAAAGGAACCCAAATCTTTTATAAAGCAAAAATGACGTGTGTATTTACCTATTGTTTCAACTCCCACAAAAGTCTTCATCACATCTTGTGAGAAAATTAGACAACATTCTCTAATCAAGTCAAAAAACAAGGTAAAGATCTGTACCTCAGCAATTATTTAAAGATGTTGAAAGTTTCTGCAGAAAAAGTAAGGAAAAAATTTAGGTCAAAGGAAGTTAATGTATCCTAATTTATAGATGATGCTATTGTTTACCTTGAAAATTCAGGAGAATTAATTAAAATTACAAGAGATATGATAATTCAATAGGAAGGTAGGAAACAGCAACCAGGAAAATAATAGAATTAATGAAATGGATCTATTTGTACAAACAACAAAATAAAAAATATCTAAGAAGCAATAAGAAGTGCATAGATCTATAGGAAAAGTATTTTTAAATGCTGGAGAGGTCACAAAGCAGACCAAACAAATATAAAAGCATAACTGCCTTTGGCAAAACTTTCATGGCAGGTAGAACTGAGGTCGAAGCAGTGGGTGATTAGTTAGCTAAATACTCAGTCCTTCAGAGTGATCAAGTATTTTCTCAATAACCTTAGAGCTCTACCGCATCACATTAATAGATCATTAGAATTCAGAACTTGTTAGAGTAAACTCAGAAAATCTAAGCATATCCTGCACTATAAAGCAAAGTAGAATTTTAAATGAGCACATTATCCCAGAAACTGAACTACAGCTGTAAAGCTCTGAAAAAAACAAACCAAATCATCATGAGAGTCACCTCTCGCTACCAAGAATGCATGCAGGATGGTAAAAATTTCAGTATCATAACTCCTAAAAGAAAGAAAAATAAGGCAATGGAATGTCTTTAAAAATAACTATATATAGCCTAATTCTAAAAATGCATTTTGTGTATCCTATTTACTGTTGTAAAAAAATAAATGAATAAAACCAAAAGTACTGACTTTTACTAGCAAGGTTAATTAACTGCATTGCACAAAGGTGTTCATCTTTTTACATAAATAATGTCCAAATAGAGTGGCTACATGTTTGGTTAGCGTTAATAAAGCATTTTCTTTTTCTGGAGTCCTGAATAGAAATGTTTCTGTGGTTCTGCTTTTACAGGGGAAATTTATTGTATTAGGCCACAGCTGTAAATTTTCTCCTTCCAATCCTATAAATTTCTTCTAAATGTTTAATGGTTTATAACTGTAATTATTCTTGTGTGCCAACATTAAACTTTAAAAAGTTTAATTTGGAGACTATTCGGAGAAACTCATCTTTTTTACAGCCTCATAAATAGTTCTTTGATGAAATGAGCGGAGGCTGTGTATCTGCCCGAGGTGAATACAAATGACACCACATAGACTGTGCTTGTGGAGCCTCGGCGCATGCACTGTGGCGGAAGTGATCAGTGGAGATTCAACACAAACGGACAGCGATATGTTCAAACCTGAGAGATGCTTGATTCTCTGTCTTTCGTTTTTATCTTTGTTTCCTGCATTCCTTTTGTCCTGTTTCTTCTTTTCTATTTTCTTCTGAAAGTTATTAATATTCTCAACTGCTTCCCATACACAGAAAAGAGTTTACCACCCCTGCGCATACAAATTTCTATGCAGAATATGCAGGTCATGGGTTCTATTTAGTAAACTTCCATCAAGTGTTAGTGAGTCAGACTATGTAATGGAGAGTGTACGCCTGTGTATATACTGGTAAGACTATCTTCGTTCCAAAGTTGACTTGTAACATTTCAGAGACTGGAATGAGTGAGAAAAGTTCTTTCAAATAAAGTACAGACATTAAGTGTCAAAAAACCTCAATTGCACTGCATTATGTAGAGAACTTCCAAATGGGAATTTATAAACAGTATTTAGTCTATGTTCAGTTAAGATAGAATAATTAGCCAATTATCTTTTGTTTGTTTGTTTGTTTTTTGGTTTTTCGCCGGTACCAGGAACCGAACTCACGACCTTGCGATTGCCAGGCAGGCGCTTTTGCCGCTGAGCTAAATCCCCAGCCCCTAGCCAATTATCTTTAATTCAGTGGGAGGATATTGAATAGTTCCAATGTACAGGTATATAGGGTGATGCAGGCATAAACTCAGATAAAAAGTTTGGATTCATATTTAATGCATATTCACTTAAACCTATATTGTAGATTATAACAATGCATTTTTATTTTATATAACTCTTTAAGTACAAAAATGTTTAATATTTGAAACATACTAAAAGCCTTCCTTAATCCAAGAAGTTTTAAGATAACTAATAATGAAATATATATTTTTTGTAATTATCACTTGTATATAGTAAAAGAGTGTATACTTGTATAGAATATAATATTTTCTCTAGTTTTAAAGGTAATACACAACTACAAAGAAAAAATAGAAAATAAGCTTCAGAGACTTAAGTATGGCTAAACTCACCAATTTTCTTGCTTAGAATAGTCTGTTCTATGACTGTAATTCAAATATGAAGGAAATTGCTTCAACTAGTGAAACTGGTGTCAGACTCTGAATTACAGAAGTAAGATAATGAATTTACATTATTAAGTTACCGAATTTGTGCCAACTCATTATAGCAGCAAGGAAAAATAAATATACTTGAAATTTAACATAGATTTTATGATATACAATATATTACATTGTATACATATATTTATATATATACATACATATGTATATATGTTAACCACAGCACAAAGTTAAGAAGTGGAGAAGCAGAAGTGTAATATTGCAAATTTCTTATAAATGAAACAGCAAAAGTCACTTGCAAGTAGTTTACGATAAAGTAAATATGTTACACATCCTAAGGAAACCATTAAAATAACACAAGAGAGCTATCAATAGAAAGCCAACAAAAGAGATAAAGCAGAATCGGAAAAAGATAAACAAGTAGTGCCTTGACATCCACAGATTGGTAAAAGACGAAGCCTTTATTTGTCCTTTACAGAAACTGTGATTTAACCACCTTGTATACATTGGGAGAGCGCTGGATGAACTACGCACAAGGAGACCAGAGGACCCACAGTGGACATATTTTTCATCCTCTTAATTTGTTCCTCTAAGTTTGCATTATTACTGGTCTTGATTTCTTTAATATGGTTTTGTCATACAAACACACACACACACACACACACACACACTTAGAACTCATGAACAATTTCAGTGGTTTCAAGATAAAAAATCAAATGCAGAAATCAGTCAGATTTCTATACAATAATAACAAGCAATCTGAAAAAAAAATTAGGAAATGATCCTATTTATAACACCATCAAAAGGACAAAACACTTACACATAAATTTAACTAAGGGAGTAATTCTTGTATATTAAAAACCCAAAGCAACAATTCGATGAGAGTAATTAATAAAGATACAAAAGAAATTACATTGATTTTGATGGATTGGTAGACATTGTCATCAAGACACACAAGTTATCCGTAGAAAACTACAGAGCCAAAGCAATCCATCACAGCATACAAATAACATGTTACAGAAATGGAAAAAAAACTTTGAAATTGATATGTAAGCATTTTGAAAAAGAACAAATTTCTCCAATTTTTTTCTCTGACATCAATATCCTCCAAAAACCACACTTTCTGATTTCAAAATATACCTCAAAAGTAAAATAATTTAAATAGTGTGGTATTAGCATAGCAACAGAAATACAGACAACTGGAACAGACTGTATGGAACTCAGAAACAAATTCATGTTCAAGGTTATTTGAACCATATTTCTCACTTCATAGATTGGACTGGGATGCTTAATTAAATGGATTTTTTAACCTTAATAAAAATGGAAAGTGGTTAAACAGTGTGAATAACAAGATAGAATTTTTGGTAAGGCAAATTATAATTAATGCTTATAATATATACCTACCATACAAAAATAAGAATAGAATTATCTCCAATTTTAAATCATTAAATAGCACATGATTTACAAGGGAATTTAGTCAGTTATTGTTCATGAAAAGCATTTTACTGAGTACAAAGATTAACTGAACTAGTTTTTATTTATTTAAGAAAAACTTTAAATTTTTTATTTAAATTTTTAAGAGTCATTATGATTAAGGCATATTAACAGTGATAGATTTTAAAGTAAATATGCTATTCGTAACATTAAATCTAAATACAGTTGGCTTTCTGTGGGTACCACATTAAAATATCTAAGAATCAAAAGTATTTTTAAAACTTTCATCTATAATGAACATATACAGACTTTGTCACTTTATAAAAATATACTATAACTATGTACAGGATATTTACATTATATTAGATACTGTAAATAATTGGTTTAATAACTAAATCATATTTGTATTATGTTAGATATTATAACTTATTTGGAGTTGATTTCAAAAATGCAGAAAGATGTGCATAGGTTACATGAAAATATTATGGTATTTTATATAAGGAACTTGGATAGCCTTATATGTTGGTATGTGAGGGAGATCTTGGAAATAATTTCACCATAAACTTCAAGTGACAGCGCTATGCTGAATACATCAATTTCAAGTAAGAAATTGCATACTGAATAAAACACCAAGATCTCCATCTATCCTGCCTGTATGCGATGCACTTTAAATATGAACACCCAAATTTAAAATTATTTAACCATTCATCACAAAAACCAGATATAGTTACATTAACATAGGGAAAAAAGATTACAGAGAAAAGAATATCCAGAGATGAAATAGTTAATGCTAATGTTATGAAATTAATTATTTGGAAAGTTACAAAAACTCCTAATACACATGAAGTAAAAAATTGATAGAAATGAAAGGGAAAAAGCCAGATTCATAATTGTAAGCCAAGATTTTAATATTGTTTTCTGAATAAAACAGATCAAGTGTAAAACTGGTAAATATATGGACTTGATCAATTTTGTAAACAAAGTTGAACAAAGAACTATTTATGTATTCTCAGTCATACACAGCCAAACCTCATTTTTTTCTTGGGACATGTGGGATACTTGCCAAGACAGATCATATGCTGGGACACAAGAGAAGTCCCAGTGTCTACAAGGATCAAGGCATATGTCTCAGTCCATTTTCTCTTGCTATAACAGAATTCTACAGACTGGACAATTTATAAAGAAAAGAATGTTGATTTCATACTTTTGGGTGATAGGAAGTCCAAGGTTGATGAGCCATAACTGGTAAGGGCCTTCTTCCTCTGGTCAAACATGGTGGAGGCCATCACAGGTAAGGTGTGGGGAGAGAGACAGAGAACTTGGAGAGGGAGAGAAGCAGAAAATACACACAGGGAAGCAAGCTTGCTTTGATAAGAAAGTCATTTCTGATCTATCTAACCTGTTCCCACAATAATAGCAATGACCAATATGACAAAGTCCTCAATATGATCTCTTCTTAAACACATCTCCAATACTTTCACGGTGATGATTAAATTTCAATGTGTATTTAAACCACAGCAACATGAGAAGTATATTCTGTGATAACAATGGAATTAAAAGAGGAATTAATAATAACTAGAGACCATATTCATAAGTGAAATAAATCAGACCTGCATGTGCAAGCACCTCATTGTCTCACTAGTGTAAAACCTGAAAGAGTTAATTTAAACTAGGAGGTATGATAGACATTGTGAAATGACAGGAAAACACTCAAGGGGAAAGGGCAACTGGGATGTGGGAAAAGAGAAGGGAAAGAAGGAAAAATTTTGTATGTATGTATATATAGGATAGTTAATATAGTTGTTCTACTGTCTTCTATTTCTTTGATGTAAGAAACTGTCAATGAGTCCATGATTGATCAATACTGCATATCTCTATCTGTTTTCATGAGAAACCACTTTGAAGATATCAATATGTAATACAACAAGCATTGTTAATTCCCTACCACTTTGTTTGTAACTCTGCGTTGTCTGTATTGTTCTTTTGCTATTTTGTAAAAGGTTGTCTGTCTGTTAATGTTTTCCTCCTTTTATTTTTAAAATAAAAAAATAACCAAATGATCCTTGGAAGATATTAAAACACAGAAAAGAGACAATAAAACTGAGAAAATATTTTGAACTGAACAAAAATTAATACAAAATACTAAATATGTGCAGTACTGTTAAAACAGCACACAGAGAGAAATATATTGCAATCGGTTGGTACTAAAAATAAAAAGAAAAGTTTAAAATCAATTAGCATTTAACATGCTAGAAAAGGAAGTGAAATTGTATGCAATCAAATAGAAAAAGCATATGAATGGAAACATTAAATCAAGAAAAAGGACAAGTAGAAAACACTAATGAAGTTAAAAGCTATTTATGTGAGAATAATAGCTACCTTCAACAAACTACTCAGTACAGTGAAGACAAAATTCTCAAATCAAGAATGAAAGAAATCCCATCACTATGGTTTCCACAGATACAAAAAGTATAAGGTAAAAGTTAATATGTACAGTTCTATGGCAATGATTTTGAAAACAAAATTAATTCCTTGAAAGACTCAAAATATCATAGCACAATTAAAGGAGGAAATAGATCACCTAAATACCCTTATGTTGAATAACTGAATGTCTATTGAAAACATTTCCACAAAGAAAACTCAAGATCCAAGTTGTTCCCCTAGTGAGTTCTACAAAATACTTAAGGAAAGCGTAACAGTGATTATGTAAAATTGTTTCAGAAAAATGAAAATGAGAGAATTCCTAAACTGTGCTCTGTGGCCACTATTACTTTGATATTGCAATCAGAAAAAAACTAAATTTTCTGCATAAATAAAGTTATAAAATTTTTGACAAAAATTTAGTAAAACAACCCTGATATACAAAAATACATAATATAGGACAAATTTGTGAGATATATCACAGTAATAAAAATTTGTTTCAACATGCAGATGTCAATGCAACTTAAAGTGATATGATAAAAGATAAGATTTTTGATTTGCTATTTTTCCCTTTTCTAAAATGTCTATTTAATATATTCTTTAATCAATTATCCCAATTTCATTAAAGCTAAATCATTTTAAACTGATGTTTCATCTCACAATTTATATGTTGTATTTTTATTTGGTTCAAAATATTTTTAACTTTCTTTTTTATTTCTTCTTTCATGCTTAATTCTTTAGCAATATATCATTTAGTTTCTGAATATTTGACAACTTTTGAAATATTTATGAGATTGACATCTGTATTTCTTTTACATTTATTCACCCATTCATCGATGTTCTTTATTTGTGATATCATTTTCAAAAGTTGCCATTACTGAAGATATGTCAAAACTCATCAATAATACTATAGCTAAACAATTCAAAGCTCAGTGGAAAATTCAAGTAAAATAAATCTAATAGGTCATATTGATGTATGTAGAGAATAGAAAAATATTTTGATTAAAGTGTTTTCATTTACAAAGGAATTAATTTACTTAAGTTGAAGTAGTACTCATAACAGACAATTGATTAAGTACATCAATATTAAGGTGGTACACAGCTCAGGCCTGCAAAGTATATTTTAATAATGATCTTTTAATGATAGATCATGTCTATTATAAGTAGATCTTTCTTATTGATTAAACATTCTATTGTTAATATAAGTATTTGTGGAGGCTTTATAACTACATAGTGGATATATTGCTTTATACAAGAATAAGTATCTTTTAAGAAATCATTAAAGGGTCCATTTAACCTCAACAATGATCCTATTAAATTTCAATTTAATGCCTAGTTAAGTATGTTTTGGGCAAATCATTTAGGCTATTCCCATACAGATAACATGAATTAAAGAATAAAAGTATATCTGCATAATTTAGCCAAAAGTAAAATTTAAGGTCAAAATTAGCTAGGCCAAATGTCTTTTAGGTCATGTACATTAGATACTCTTCTAATTATTGAATTACTTTGTTTTTAAAAAATGGCATTTATATTTAACTAAAACCATAAAAGAATTTCCTCATGTAAGTGCACATTTATTGGCATTTATATTTTAAGGTCACATAAACTAATTTAATTTATGAGAATATGTAGAGGTGATATGCAGTAAATTCTTCTTAAAAAGTACTTAACATGAATTAGAAACACTAAACTGTATCTACAAAGCATCAATTTGCATAGTGTGAAATTTTACTCTGTGTTTCATACAAATTTTATTATGTTATATAAAATATTCAGACTATACCTTTCTGAGCTTTTAAAAGATAAAACCAATCCAAGAGTTTCCCTTGGCATTCTCTTCATTTGTATAAGAAATGAAAATTGGGACACTAAAATTTACAAAAAATAATTTCAATAATATCAGAAAGCAAGCACTTTATTCATTATGTCGTTATTTAAAAGAATCATATAATAGTGATTTGGTATATTTTATACCATTCTTCTGGACAAATAATTATGATGGAAAATTATAATTATGTAGAAACTTATTTTTTTAATCTAAAAGAATAATTACTTGAAAACAAATCATGAAAATATATTGGAACAAATTTGCAAAAATAATGTATAAGTGAAAATATTCAGTGCTAGAAAAAATAGGAAATTATTTCTAAAGAATCACAGTTTTTATGTAGATATTAAATTTTAACTTATAAATTTGTTTATATCCATCAATGGAGACCTAGGAAGAGGTCAAGGGTATAGCTTATAGGTTATACATCAAGGTTATAGGTCAAGGTTATAATGGATGGCTGTAGGTTTGGCTAAAGTAGACTACATGAGAAAACTGGGAAGGAGAAAAGTAAATTTCTGTACTGGCTAGAACAATCAGTGATTAAATGCTAAGCTATGAGTTCAGATATTGAGGAGACTTAATAAAATGATTTAATTTCAAAGAGAGAATTAGATTAATGTTTTTGTATAACATATATTATTTACTTAAATAAATTTGAATATAATTTAGTACGGAAATAAATGGAAGTAAATGGTTGTATTCAGCAAATCAAATATAAAGCCAGCATGATCCCTGAGAACACTACTCATATGCCAAATTTTAGACTATATTTTCTTCAATAAATATTGTAGTGCATGCCTGTAATCCCAGCACTTGGGAGGCTGAGGCCGGAGGATCGTTGCAAGTTCAAGGCCAGCTTGGACTACAAAGTGAGCACAAATCCAGCCTAAACTGCGTAGTGAGACCCTGTTTCAAAAAGACCAAAAAGAAAAAAAAAGTGTAAAAAGCCCTACTTATCCCTCATGTAATGAAATAAATACAATTTTTAATTTTCTTCCTATAGCATTTCAGTGATCTCTCTCACTGCAAGCTCCCATTGTATTTATGGTGCAGCTGATCTTTCTGTACTCCTGGAAAGCAATCTATAATCCTCTTCAAACTGTGATGTTAGGGTCTTCACATGTAGTCATCACCTTTAAAGAGCAAGAAAATGTTAATTCTTCACAAGAATGAAATGCTAATGGTTCATTTTTTTTCTGTTTGTTTTTATTTTGGGGGTTTGGTTTGATTTGGTTTAGTTTGGTTTGTTGGACTGGTTAATTTGTATATCAGTTCATACTTGGGTTTATCAGTGGAATAAAATTCAGACAAAACTAGTCTAAGAGGGAATTTTTTGATGTGACTATAACATTGCACGCTAAGTTAGCCTGAGAAGTAGCTACATGGAGTGTCTCACTGTGTAGTATTTTTCTCCTCCATCTATATCTCACCCACATCTTTCTCCCAATTCATTTCACATTCAGTGGGGTTCTCCCTGTCCTCCCAAGGCACTCTTAGTAATTTTGGATTAGGCAAGCTTTGTTGACTTCGATTTAGGCAGTAGGATGGAGGTTGCCTTTCCAGAATTTCTACAGCAATATGATTTTTCTTTCAGTATTGGAGGTTGACCCCACAGCCTTTGTACTGAGCGTCATCCCCAGTCCACCTTCCCTTTGGATGGTGCTCAGCAGCAACATTCATTGTACTTTTTATTATACTTCATAAAGACACTCACAAAGAAGACCAGAATTGCTTTAGAATGTGGAAGACCAATGGGATGTGTTTGAAGTAAGGGGAAATACTTTGAGGGGAACTCATTACAGTGTATTTTTTGCTATAATATTATTTTAAATTTATACAGTCACCATATATTTTGATCACATGTCACATGTCTAGATTGTCCAGTGGGTCTATGAGAACCTCTCCGCCCCATCTTTTATTTTTTGGTACCTGGAATCAAACTCGTGACTTCAGGATTGCCAGGCAAGCGCTTATGCCTCTGAGCTACATCCCCAGTCTAAAAGCCCCTTTTTTAAATGGGTGTTCTACTCCATTTTCTCTTTGCCTTTAACAGTGTATCAGTTGAAAGCTCCATTAGCTTTTTAAGTATCTTGTGTAGACTTCTACTTCAACTATTTCGCACAAATTACAAATAATAAATGTTTTAGGAAAATAATAACATAATGCTAGGTCCCTATATCTCTCTTTTCTTTCAGATTTAAGACTTTCAATTTTGGGCATTTTCAGCTGGTAGAAATTTCCTTCTCCCTACTGACACGTCTGATACCTGACTCAAGCTCCAGGGATGTTTTTGGGTGTTGGCATCCACCTTCTACTGGATATATTAATCTGGTATTGTACTTAGCCCAAGATTTAACAGATAGTCTGAGGGAAAGGTGGCAAATACAATGTTTAATGGCTTCTTTCCAGGATTCCCTTGCTTATGGGATATTTTAAGACTTGTGAAGAGATGTTTTTCTTCTGCATTTCATTTAGCATCTTTTGATCTTAGCTAGACGATTACTGTAATCTACTAAAACCTACTTCACTGCCACCAAGAATAGCTTCTGAATTTATTTTAACTTATACATTTTCAAGCTTCTCTGTGTGTGTGTGTGTATATGTATATATATATGGCAAGAATTAAATCTATATAAAATCATGCATTTTTATAAATGAATATGATGGAGTTTACCATGTCTAGTGAATTTGCATTAAAAAGGACATAATTTGAAGAGAAAAAAGTACCTTTTATTAAAAAATAACTTAATAAAATGACCTTTGATCTTTGGAAACAGATATATTAGCAGTAGATATATATTTTTAAAAATATTATAACAATTTTAGTGACTTAGAAATGCTTTTTTGCATATTGATGGATTCTCTTCTTGACTAAACTGTAGCCAGGTTCCTCTGAGAGTTTTTTCCAACTAGCCCTCAGTTTCAGAAAGTCTTCTTCAATATGATATAATGTAATGTTCAGTTTCTAACAGCTCAAGGTTACATTCCTAAAATAATTCTACCCTCCCCCAAAAGTGTATTTCTAAACTTCCCAAACATGGATAAAGATTTTGATATGCAAATAAATTAAGCATACAGAACTCCAAATAGCCATAATCAATATGAATCAACACCAAAGCATATAATAATCAAGATTCTAGAAATTCAGCCCAAGAACAAAATACTAAAAGTAGCTAGAGAGAAGAAACTATCACCTATACAGGAAAGCCAATCAGATTCACAGCAGACTTCTCAACACAAACCCTCAAATCAAGGAGAGCTTGGATTGAGGTATTTTGAGCCCTAAAAGAAAGCAATCTTCAACTTAGATTGATGTACCCAACAAAATTATCTTTCAAATTTGATGGAGAAATGAGATACTTCCAAGACAAACATCAACAGAAATAACTTATGACCACAAAACTAGTTCTACAGAATACTCTGAAGAACATATTAGAAGGAGGTAATGAGGATGACAAACACATGAATGCTGATACAAAAAAATCACCAAGAAGGGCAAGTAATTGAACAGAGGAAAAGACAGAGCATAAACAATAGTAAAACAAGAAGGAAAAGAAAATCCAGTACATACAGGTTATAACCATCAGCATAAATGGTCTCAACTTACCAATCAAAAGAAACAGATTGGCAGAATGGATCAAGAAACAAGATCCAACAGTGTGCTGCTCTCAAGAAACACATTTAATGCAAAAGAGATTCCAAGACTAAAAGCCAAAAGATGGAAAATGATTCTCCACACCACAGGAACCCAGAAGAACAGGGATTGATATTATACTTGCAGACAATGAAAACTTTAAGCCAAAATTGATTAAAAGAGATAAAGAAGGAAACTATATACTTGTTAAGGGAAAACTCCAAGAAGAGATAACAATGGTAAATATTTACGCGCCAAATACAGGTCCACCCAACTACATAAAACTAATAATATCAAACATGACAAACCAATAAGTACAAACACAATTATAGTGGAGGATCTTGATACCCAAATCTCACAAATACATAGAGCAAATAGACAAATATTCAATAAAGAAATGTTAAAATTAAACCAAGCCTGTGAACAAATACACTTAGTCAATGTGTACAGGATGTTCCACCCCAAAACATCAGCATACACATGGGACATTTTCCAAAATAGACCATCCATGAGCTGACAATACATGTTTTTTTTTGGTTTTTCTCTGGTACCGGGAACCAAACTCACGACCTTGCGCTTGCCAGGCAGGGGCTTTGCCGCTGAGCTAAATCCCCAGCCCCAACAATACATGTTTAAGTAAATGTAGAGGAAATGAAATCATCCCATGCATATGAGGCAAATTTATAGCAATGAACTTACTTATAAGGAAAACAGAACAAGCTTAAATAAACAACCTAATGTTGAACCTCAAACTTCTAGAAAAACAAGAAAAACAATCAAACCAAAAACTCATATGAAGGAGGAAAGTGCACAGTTATGAGCAGAAATTAATGCAATGGAGACTAAGAAAACAATGCAAAGAATCAGGAATCAAAAATTTGGTTATTTGAAAGAATAAATACAGTTAATAAACCATTAGCTAACTTAATCAAATATGGGAAAGAAAAAACACAAATTCAAGCAGTTAGAAATGAAAAAGGGGAAATCACAACAGATCCCCCAGAAATCCAAGAGATCATCAACACCTACTAGGAGAACCTGTATTCTAATTATATGTAAAACACAGAAGAAATGGACAGATTCCTAGACACAATCAAATGGCCAAAAATAAACCAAGTAGAAACAAAAATTCGCAATAAACCAATATCAGCCACTGAAACTGGAAATGTAATTAAAAATTTATCAACAAAGAAAAGTCCAGCCCCTGTCAGATTCAATGTTGAATTGTACAAGAAATTTAGAGAACTAATACCAATAATGCTGAAATGCTATAGAGAAATGGAAAAGGAAGCAGCACTTCCAAAATCATTCCTGGAAGAAAATATTATGCTGATTTGAAACCAGAGAATACAACCTCATAAGAATTCAGCAGGCCAATCTCCCTAATGACCATAGATGCAAAAATTTTTAATAAATATTGGCAAACAGAATACAACAATCATCAACAAGATTATACATTTTGACCAAGTAGGATTCAACCCAAGGATGCAAGGATATTTCAATTCATGTAAATCAGTAAATGTAATATACCATATCAACAGATCCAAAGACAAAAATCACACTATCATTTCAATAGAAACAGAAAAAGCATTTGACAAAGTTCAACATCCAGCCATGATATAAACCCTACAGAAAATTGGAATAGATGGTCTTTACCTCACTTTGACAAAAGCCATCTATGACAGACCAACAGCTAACATCACACTAAATGGTCAAAAACTGAAAGCTTTCACTATAAAATCAGGAACAAGACAAGGATATCCACTGTCATCACTCCTATGCAATATAGTTCTGGAAACATTAGCCAGAGCAATTAGACAAGAGAGAAAAATAAACAAAATATAGATAGAAAACTAAAAAGTTGTCATTATCTGCAGATAACATGAAACTCTACACAGAAGACTCCAAAAACTCCACCAAAAAATTTGTAGATTTAAAAATCAAATTCAGTAAGGTCGCAGGATATAAAGTCAATTCTCAAAAATCAATAGCATTCCTGTACTCTAAAACCAAAGTCACAGAGAGAGAAATTAGGGAAACCACACCCTCCACAATAGCATCTTTAAAAAATGACATATTTAGGAATCAATCTAACAAAGGATGTAAACGATCTATGCAGTGAAAATTACATTACCCTACAAAAGGAGATCGAAGAGGAAATCAGAAAATAAAAGACATCCCTTGATCTTGGATAGGATGAACCAACATAGCAAAAATCACCATACTCCCACAACTGCTATAGTAAGTATAATGCAATTCAAGTCAAATTAGCATACTTCACAGATCTAGAAAAAAAACCCTCTTAAAATTAATTTGGAACCAAAAGAAATGCTAAATAGAAAAACCAATTCTGGGCAACAAAGGCAAGTCAGGGAGCATCACAGTCTTAGACCTGAAATTGTACTACATGTCTACTGTGATAAAATCAGCATGGTATTGCAAAAAGCGTAAGCCTTAGGATCAGTGCAACAGAATGGAAAATGCAGCTGCAATTCCAGGTATACTCAGCCACCATATCTTTGACAAAGGGGTCAAACATGCTCACTGGAAGAAACATAGCCTTTAATAAATGGTGCTGGAAAACTGGCTTTCCACGTGCTGAAGACTAAAATTAGACCTGTGTCTATCACCATGCACCAAAATAAAGTCAAAATGGATCAAAGATCTAAATATTAAAATAGAAACACTAAATTTAAATCTCAAAGATACAAGTATAGGCAGAGACTTCATGAACAAAACCCAGACTGCAAGAGAAGTATTACAAAGAATCAAAACAGGATCTCGCTTTATTAAAAATCTTTTGCACAGCAAAAGAAATTACCAACATAATGAAAAGACAATCCACAGATTGGGAAAAACTATAGCTATTTCTCCCTTACATAAAGAACTTATATCTAGAACATATAAAAACTTGAAAAAATCAGACCCCCTCCAAATTCAAAGACCCAATTCAAAAATGGGTATTTGAGATGAATACACAGTTCTCAGCTGATGAAATATGGCAAATAAATACATGAATAAATGTTCAACAGCTTTGGTCATTTGAGAGATGCAAATTAAAACAACGCTGACATTCCACCTCACCTCAAAAAGAATGGCTCTCATGAAGAAATCAATCGATAACGAATGCTGGAGGAGCTGTGGGGAGAAAGGAACAGATCTCCAGTGTTAGTAGGAGTGTAGACTGGCGCAACCACTGTGGAAATCAGTGTGGAGATTCCATAAAAGACTAGGATTAGAAATCTCCTTTGACCTTCCTAAAAGAATTGAAAACATCATACCACAGTGATGTATATACACCCATGTTCATAGCAGCACACTTTGTAATAGCTAAATCTAGGAAACAATCTAATGCTCATCAACTGAGGAATAAATAAAAAGGATTTTTTTTTATAAAATAGAGAACTACTGGAGTTTTTATAGGTAAATGGATGCAACTTGAGACCATACTCATAAGTGAAATAAATCAGACTCATATGTGTAACCATGGTATGAGTAGCTGAATGAGTAAATAAGATCTAAAGAGTACGCTAGATACTGGAAATTGAGTAGAAACTGTTCAAAAGAAGAGACAAATTGTGATGGAGGAGAGGAGAAAGGAAGAAAGTGAAAAAATATATTTATACACAAGATAGTTAAGATAGTTATGCATCTAATTTCTCTTAGTTCATTGAAAAGAAAGGTTTGGGCTAATAGTGCTTGGAGAAGATGTCATGTCTTTACCTTGAACTCTGAGTAACTACTACTAATGCAGCATTATGCTATGTATTAATTATTGTAACTCTCCTACTAACCTGTTTTGAAACTCTGTTTTATTATTATTTTTATTTTTTCTCTTTAAAAAAAAAACGCATTTCTAGAAAACAGTGCAGAGCGCGTAAACTATTTTTTCTGTTTCTTGTAGCCAACACTGGAAGGGAGGGGAGGACTTCTCTCTGCCAGTCTCCGTGAGATGAGAGGACCCTAAATTTAATAAATTCCAAGTAGCATGTACAGCTAGTCTGACTGCACTTAAACTGACTAAAACTTTGTGATGTTTTTTACTTCAGCTCCTGCTTGCTTCCTCCCCATACTCTTGTACTTTGTAAAGAACTCTTTTCCTTTTTCATAATTCAACATTTATTTCACTTCACTCTTTTCCCTACTTTAATAGTTATTTCTGATTAAAATCTGTCCTTACTACTTTAACTCGTGCCTAATTTTATTTATATGGGTTTTTTTTTTGTTTTTTTTTGGTTTTTTTTTGGTTTTTCTCCAGTACCAGGAATTGAACTCATGACCTTGTGCTTGCGAGGCAGGCGCTTTGCCGCTGAGCTAAATCCCCAGCCCCTATCTATATGTTAAGAAACCTAAAACTACCATTCCCCAGTTCATGCCAGTAGAAACACGAAGTTCAATTATGATCACTATGAGGTGTGCAAATATTTTAGGGTAGGCTGCTGGTTACAGTTTGAAGGAGTGAAACTTAATTAGTTTCAGCTCTATAGGGTAACACATTTTTCTTCCCAGTCACTGAATGAGAAATAAACCTATATATCGTGCTAAGAAGGTGTACTGGTAATTCCCTTTTGGGGGACTCTAGGGTAAATTTCTCTCTTTCCTACAGGGTTTATGGAGATGTGATCTTATTCTAATCATTGGCTGGTTGTTAAAATCTTGGATTTCTGGAGGCTTCAGTTCATGTCACTGTGTCTTCAGTTCTTGTCACATGTCTCAGGGACAGTAAAGCATGGTGGTATATGCCTTTAATCTCCACCCTTGAGAGGCTGAGGCAGGACAATTGCTGGGAGGCCAGCCTGAAGTAAATATTTAAGACTCTGTCTCAAAAACCAAGAAGTCCCAGGGGTGGGGAGAAACCAACATGCAAGAGATGTCAGAGAAACTACAGCAAGCTGGGAGAAATGAACACCTATTAGAACTTAGTTGAGTTACTGGTGTAACTTGTCTTGGTAACTAGGCATCCTAGTTAGTCAGGTAATGTGGCTAGAGATTTCATAATCTGCTTTAAATTAAGTCAATTAAAGTGGAAGGCACAATGATTTTTAAAGATGTAGCAAGTGGGATGACATTTTTATTTTCCTATTTGAATTTGTTAATTCGTGAAAAATGAAAAGCAGCATTATGCAATGAAGCTGTTGCTTTCAGATCAATTCAGTACTAAAGTAAAAAAACAAACTAGTTTGTCACTTTGTCCTTCAGGTTTCATTTACTTTGATACTTCTAACTCTGGAAACTACCTGTTTGAAGATGTCTGACGATAGTTTGTTTCCAGATAGTTTCTGGATCTGTACCTTTTCCATGCTTCTCCTGCCTGACAGCCCCTGTCCCAGCTGTGTCGCCATCTGAGAAAATATTTACCCATAACCAAAGTCTTCTCAGTAAGGGAACACTTCCTTAAAACACACCGCAAAACCTCTTCAACATCGCCATGATTTCTGAGCACTTCTGTTCATTCTTGTTGTGACAGGTCATATGCATATAGCAATTATTCTTTCTGGGTTTCCAATACTTTTCATCAAAGATACATCATATTCTATAGTGAGATCCTTGGAAAGAGTAGATATTTATACTCATGATTATATCAACAATTCTCAGTCTGATGAGCACTGAATGAATGCTATTAGAAGACTGACTTAAAAATAAACAATTTTTTTTTTTTTTCAAAAATCCCCTTGTCTTTTCCTTACTGGAAAAAAAACAAAAACAAAAACAAAAAAACATATTGCAATTGCCTCCAAGAGTAAGTAGTTACTTTTGGATTCAATTATTATTTAACTTTTGCTTCCAAGAACAGGATTGAAAGCAGTATCATCTCTAAAACTTAGGTATAAAAATTAACTTTTTAAAACAATTTACTTTCCTTGTATAAAGAAATGTGTAGAAAAATAGGTGCCATTAGCATTCTTGACTTCTCTCGGCATGGATCTTTAGGCATGCCTGATGAGTCTGTGTGAATAACACGCTAGAATTGCACATGAAAGCGCTTCACAGTTCCATGGGTGAGTATAAAGGTAATTCACAAATTCATGAAAGAATTTAATTTCTTAAGAATAAAGAAAGAAACTGTAAGGATTAGAATGCAAAACACTAGCAACTGCCAGTAAGAATTTACTGAAATTATTCTTGCCTTATAAAAATATTCTGTAATTCAGTACCTATTGGTTGTTTTTCTATCAGTAGTAGTATATAGTTTTCTGTACACAAAGATTTGCTGTCTTAATTTGCAGAAAAGTGAACTACTAGGGTGACCTTTGAAAAATAGCTTTCTCTCACATGAGACACATTCCAGCAAATAGAACACACGGCACGTTCTTTGCAGCCACGATCTTACTCCTATTTAGCAAGAACACCTTAACTCCAACTCCAATCTAAAAAGAAGTTGTGAGACCTTGCAAGTCATTCAATTTGGTTCTCTAATTCTGTTAATAACCATAACGAAAATCTCAATTACTAATATTTAGTCTGTGTTTTCTACGTCTGTGGCATCATTCTAAGCACTTAGTATGTGTTATCTCACTGAAGATTATAGACACAAGCATGAAAAATAAGCTATGAACTCTGTGTTTCATTCTCAAAAGACAGCGTTGATATCATACACTATAATCAGAGGAAGTTAATACACTTAGTCTCATGAAGGCATTGAACATATAGATCCAGAAATATCAAAACAGCAAGTCATTGACTTTAATAGACTTATTTTGATTCCCATTGTCTGTTGATCAGTGTTGCTCTCAAATACAAAAGAAATAACATTAACTGGAGTTCTTAAAAGTGTGGGAAAACATGGCCTGTATTAAACACATAAACTGTTCTCTGTGAATGTTGACGTCTTGTGAATTTCACGACCAATACATGTTCACCTCAAGCTTCCGTGTGGGGCAACACGCTGGCCCAGCGTTAAAACTATGCTTCTTTTACACACTTGGCGGCAAGGTTCTACGCCCTGCCGCTCCACGGGGCATGGAGGTAGCACTCAGAGGGAGGAAGCTACGCTTCTTTTCAGTTTTCTCAACTCTACACTTTAAGAAAATAAAGTGAGTGTTTGCATATTGCAAGGCTGTACTAAGTTGCATAATTTGCTGATCAAAATTTTTCCCATATATCAAACAGGGACGTTTATATTGCAAGAGTTACTATGATTGTTATTATCTAAAAAAGCGTCCAACACAATTACTGGAATATTTTTTTTTTTTTTTTTTTTT
>NW_004955472.1:9344274-9375934 GCF_000276665.1 Chinchilla lanigera | reverse complement strand
GCATCTTTGTAATACTCAGTACACAGTAGTTACAACTGAGTTGTTTGGTAATGATGTGATACTGAATATGCTTAAACTCCAATATTAAGATGGGAGCAGCTCTTCCTACATTTTTAACCTGACATTTAAGTAATATAAATGATTATAATGAATCTTAAGGCTTTTATACAGAAATAAATTATATAAATAGTAATACAAAACTTGAGATGTAAAATGAACAAATGAACATATTATTGAAAAATTTTATTTTGAATATTCTATCTTTGCAGAAAAAGACAATGACAAAATATATGAAGAAAACGGTTAACTTTTAGGTGTTTTTAATTAATATACCTTTAAGGGAGGAAAGTTAGTACTAAATTTACTAAATATTAAATATATTTTCTGCTTAATATAAAAAATATATTTTCTGCTTCCTGACATTTTCAATTATGTGTGTCCCCTTAACTATAATTTTACAATGTTGGCTGCTGTAATTTTATAGTATAGAATTTATTTTCAATTCTCTACAGTGATACAAAAGTTTAATATTCATTTTCATTCAAGTGGTTAAAAATTGAAAAATTGTTAAATTGAAAAATTTAACAATTCACTTTTTGAAATGTTCAATGATTATTTTAAAATCATTTAATAAATTTCAAATTTGGGATCGTTGGCTGAATTAACGGAATATGGTTTTCTTCACGTCATGTTAAGAGACTGTATACCTAATATTTTCCATAATAATGCTGATTTATGAAAATGAAAAGTCATCTAATATCGGAAACAAATTCTTTATGGTTTTACATTGATTCAAATTAGATATATAATATAATTATCAATGTTTGCACTTGAAGCTAAATTCTCTATATGTACATGAGAGTATTATATTTTTGTGTGTAGAAATATGTGAGATACACATATGTCACATAAATTTTAGTGAAGTGGTGCTTGGAGTAATAATTTAATAATATACATAAATAGACCATAAATAGAATGGACCATCATGAACTGCATAATCCATGAAGTTGACATTCTTTGTTATCATAACCCCCTCACTGAATTACTGCAAACTCTCCTTTTCTATATAACACTCATTCGCTTTTGATTTTGGACATGTGGCAAGTATTGTACAGGGCCAATTTCTTTTCTTATCTGACAGCACAAGCCGCAATTCTGCATTCCTGATGAGTGTATTTAATCAGTTTAAAATCATGATTTGCCAGAATTTCTTAATTTTGGAGAATTTGAGGATATTATAAATCAGATTTCATGAAAAAAAGAAATATGAATGAATCAAAAACAAAGTTTTCGTTGTTGCTTTTTTGGACTTTTATGTTAGAAATGGTTTGTATGAAACAAGTATTTTTATGTGGTATGAATCTGAAATGTTACTTTTCTCCTTCCTTGCTCTCCACGCCACAAAAATTTCATGGAAATGTTTAACCCTGTTTGTCTGGAAAACGATAATGATCGGGCTATGGGTTTCTTTTCCTTTTTAATTTCTAGACCCTAATAACCTTTAGCTCTCTTTCCATGAAAAGTTGTTACTTCTTCTATGCATATATCTAGGGTTAGAATACTCTACATGTATTCTTGCTCAAGTTGACATTAGGTATAAAATGTCAACTAAGCATTTCAAAAATATGTTTGCTTCAGTGTACTCTGGAAATAAATTTCTTTAAACCTAACATTTTGTTAAAATGCTTAATTTGTATACAAATATCCTGAACAAAATATTAAGCTACCTTTTGTAAGAAAACCAGAAACCATTATACTCAATGGACAGCTTTAATGTCCCTAGTAAAAAGTATATTTTTTTGCTTTCAATTATTTTTTACTTATTATAATTCAGGTCACATATATGTGGAATCATTTAGTGTCAAAAACACTTATACTCCTTGTTAGCAATAAATAAGCCTTAGAGAACCACGTTTGTAATCTGCTCATTTAACAGCTTTAATTTAATATTTTCTTCAGAGTTACTACCAGTTTACACTTGGAAAATGTCAACGTAGTTCTTTCTTATGAGGACTGTTATGCTACTCACACTGTAGCATTTCTTTGTGTTTTAGGGTCAGTCTACCATTTCATCCTATAAAGCTGTATGTTTAGAAAATAAACATTTTACAAGTAACACTTTTATATTTTCTAACTGTGTAAACTACACTTAGTTTTAGGCTTTTTGGAAAATACATGAATCCCGTATTCATTTAGAAAATGTGGCTGTCATGTGAATGGGTTTGAATTTGGTGAAGTTTACATTCGTAGTATCCCAACATCATCAGTCTGAGTGCTTCTTTATTTTTCATTTACTCTGATTTTTTTCTTTTACCATCTGCCTTCACTTCTTTCTATATCATAATAGGCAGTTACTGAGTTTAATAGACATAAATCCTTAAATTAGGAAATTAGTATATATCCTTGTAAATGAAAATGTCATTTAATTTATATATATCCTATTTTTCTTTCACATGTTTTGTTCTGTGTTCTGACTGTTTTAGAACTACTCATGTTTTGTCCAGTTTTTGTACTTTAAATTATTTCTATGCTGTAAATATAGCAGTTATTTTATGTTCTTATTCACACAAACACTTGTCCTATATATTGACTTATGTAATTTGCCTAAGATTTGAGAGAGAGACGGAGAGAAAAGAAACTGGGGGAAAACCGGAGGTGAAACAAGTATTTTTATGTGGTATCTTCTGACGTACTTATAGAATTTTCATTCTTTTAAGGCTTCTTTGCTCTCTAGCTGACTTAATTATTCTAATTACTATTTTAGAGTTGTGTTTGACCAATAAAAGCCAGCTCATAACTTATTGTTGGAAAGAAGGTTTGTTGAAAGTTTCAGCCAAGTTTGCCAGAAAAGATACTCCAGGTTTCATTACTACAAAACATTTGGGAATGGTTTTAACGTTTGTAATGTCCCTGGAAAGACAATATGATTTAGATTCTGACCTAGAATGAGACTCTGTGTCTAAAATTCTTAAATTATATGACATTTTGTGGGTTTCTGAACAGTCTCAAAAAATTAGTTTGGTTATTTGTCATATGAGAGTGCTTTATATAATCAGTTTCACAATAGTGCGAATAATATATATAAAATGTCATACTACAGAATGACTCTTCCACAGTGCTTAGGTTTTTGACTTCATATTTTGACAATGTTGACTACTTTAAAAATTAAATCTAAAAATTACCAATTTTATTTTAAAAAACATGTTGTAAAAGACTGTTATGTTTTTAAAAACTGCTATGTTAAATATAAGATATTACGCAGAATAACAAGCTAACCATATGCCTTTGGGAGAGAATCAATAATTTGCAAAGTTACTTTTAAAGTTTTACCAGAGCCTTCTGGCGTTGGTCTCCTTGCAGGACAGCGGCAAATGTCAGTGAGGCTCACTTTCCCTTTGAACAGGAGCATTTGGGCGGTAGCGATGGAACTAGCCCAGGATTCAGCCAGGCGGGGCAGCAGGCCAACCCAGCAAAACCCTTTCTGCTCCACTCTGCTGTCAGTCGATAAAGAATGAGAACTCTCTGTACACCTTCTGCAAATTGTAATTTGTTTTGTATGGAATGTTCGTTAATGGCTTTTGTTTTCTTGTCCTGAGGCACATCTCTGTCTGTTTACGCCTTTTGTAAATGAGTTCATTTTCTTGCCATTATTTATTATTGGTACCTGTCAGTTTTTTAATTATGTAATTAAGATGCTATTGGTTCTCACTAATAAAAGTATATCATTAAAGTGTTGTGACAGGGCTGTAGCAAGTTCTGTGGTCATTGGATATTAAAAATATATATATAAAGATTCCAAACTATGTAATCTGTTTTACTCCAGGGAAAGCTTAATCCAAGCAGGAAATTCCCACTTGGGCAATATTCATTGGAACCCAATTATTAGCCCTACTATTCAATAAAATGACACGCCGGTGGCTAAGATTTGAAGCAAGGAACTTTAGGAGAACAAGATTGAGGACAAACAGACATTCACACATCCACTTAATGAAAATAACTATACTGAGAAATACTTACGAACAATTTCAAAATACAGAGAGGTTTCAATGAGATAAGAAAAACTGAGATTTAGAAAGTTTGTATCATTTGCAGAGAGACATATCCTAATTGGGTTCTCTCCATGTCATTATCATTCTGGTTGAAACCACTCTTTTATTCATTCTTTCTTGTTTTAATATCCTTTCTCTCTATGCTTTGTTTATACCATTGCTTGACTTGACTCTATGTTCTTTAGCTTGAGGTAGTGTACCTTAAAACATTTACAGCATATTCTATAAGGCCAAATACGTTTTTTCATTGAAATGTATTTTATTTAAAATTAAAATTGATTTATAAAGTCAAATTCTCTACTAAAAACAAAAGCTCTGAATTTGTATAAATGATGAAATGAAATTACAAAAATACCCTTATATTTCAACTTACATATGAGCTATATTGTTCAACTAGGTTTTTGGCCTTTTTATTTATCCTTTACTGTGAATAATTGTGGTGTAGACACATCCTAGAACAAAGCAGTGCCAGTTCTCTCAGTGAGAAATCTGCTGACACCTGAACCGGCTTCTACTGGAATTTGTTTTTGGCTGATCTTTACATGACCTTTGAAATCCTGGCATCTGACCTGCCTTGGGCTTGGAGTCCATGGCTCTAAGCCTAGCTGCTTCGGGGACTTTGTCCTCACAATTTAGTATTTTCTGGACTTCTCCATCTGTCTTAACCCTCTGGAAGCCACGGTATGAGAAGCCAGTATTTTCTGGATCTTTTTGTTAGTCTTAACCCTCTGAAAGGTAAAATAGGAGAGTAAAACCAAAGAAAAACAAAAGAAAACCAAAATAACCACATACCTCTTCCTAGAGGTGATTCTGTCCCAAAAATGTACCACTGTCCAAAGATTTGCTCATTGGGGGAGAACAAAGGGATAAAATGGAAAATGTCAGACACTGGGACACCTTTGGCATTTGGGTACCCCCAGAGATTTGGCTAGATGACTCAATTTGTACTTAAAGACTTCTAAATGAGAAATGGCTAAAATTACTACAGAGCCAGATTAAAATGCTAGAAAATATTTAAGCTCATGAGTACAAAAATAGTATGTTTAAAAAATGCAGTCTTTCACACTCAGAGGCACTTCTTGATTCTGGCTTGGGCTGTTGACAGATGTGCCAACATCCTCCTGGGGGGGAAAGTAGAGCTCTTGCAGGGCTTCTACCCAACTGGAAAAGAGGAAGCTCCAGCCATCTCTTAATAAAGCATGTGCTCCAGAGATTTGCAACTCAATTTTGTAGACCTAATGAGTTTGAAGATGATTGGAATAAACAGCAAAACTTTGGTAGCAGCTTAACCGAATTCTGGCTAATCTTTCCTTCCCCTGTGATTGCCCTTCACAAAGGCAAACTCCCCACTGTTGCTGCTATCCAGCACTATCGGTGCCATGCAAAGCCGAGTGAAAGCAAGTCAAGTGACAATCCTTGTTGGGTATCTTTAATTTACAAAGGGAAATTCTCTGGGCAGTTTCCATTAGCTTCTAGTGACTTTAATTGGATGAAAACATTGCTTTCATGATCTTTGATACCATGTGTTGATACAAATTAAAGCATAGCAGCTTCTAGTCACGGAACTTTGCTTCTCACATGCCTCCAGAGGGTTAGCTAAACAAAGAAGAGTCCTTAACAGAATTATCACAAATCTCCAAGGGTACAAATTGATACTTGTAAATATCAAGATTCGGTACCATACAAAAGAACAAAAGTTCAGATAAACACAGGAGTAAGTAGACACTCAAGAGAAACATATGATCTCAAGAGAGATGTTGCTTTTATGAATCCTGTGACACAACATGGTGAGAGGTACGTTTAGAAAAATTTACTTTACTTTAACATAATATATGAATATGTGGTATCCTATCACTTTGGAAGTGTTCTGATGAATTTGGATTTGTATTACCACTGTTATCTATTAACTGATAGTGGATAGGAAGCATTAGATTCTGGCTATTTCATATATGATTAAATTAATTTACCAAGAACTATTCTCACGGCTTGAAAAATAATCAGCCGGGATTAGGAGAAGATAAAGAGAAGACACAGCACACTAAAACTTAGTATATAACCCTACTGAGAATCACAGAAGTACAGTCACATACACATGTTCTGGTTGACAAACTCTACTGGTACCACATAGTGGTCAGCCTTTGGATCCTAGCCATTACTAACTAAAATCACAAATTTCAAAACTTCAAAATCTGGATTACTTATTAAGAAATATCCCTACTCCTGTAGACAAGAAAGTTTTAGTTGTCTTTTAAGAATATTCACTTCCTAAAAGGGAGTTATATATTGCTTGATTACTTTCTAAATTTAGTAAAGTGAAATATTTACAGAGCATAACAGTTATGATAGTGTACATTATCCACATTGGCTCCTGGGTTATATCCACCAAGTGGGATGAATATTTGTTGTTGTTTTTTTTTTGTTTGTTTGTTTTTCTCCGGTACCGGGAACCGAACTCACGACCTTGCGCTTGCCAGGCAGGCGCTTTTGCCACTGAGCTAAATCCCCAGCCCCGGGATGAATATTTGTAACGGTTGCTAAATGCTCTGAGCATTGACATTTTGAGTTTTTAACTCTCTTAAGTTTGAAAATGAGTGGGTAAGCCTGTGTCTTCATGTTCTGAAAAGTTTTCTCTCTCTCTCTCTCTCTCTCTCTCTCTCTCTCTCTGTCTCAGATACTAACAAGGGGAAATTATGTATGTATGTATGTACAGGATAGCTAACATAGTTGTACTACTGTCATCTATTGCCCTACAGAAAGGAGCAGTTAATGATTGCTTGTTTGATCAATCTTGTATGTCTCTATTTGTTTTCCTGAGAAACCACTTTGAAGATATCAATAAGTAGTACTACAACCATGGTTAATTTCCTACAACTTTGTCTGTAACTCTGTTTTGTTTGTATTGCTCTTATGCTGTTTTGTAAATGGATGTCTGTTTGTTAATATGTTTTCCTTTTATTTTTTAAGATAAAAATGTATAAAAATTTCAGATACTAATGATAACACTTTCAAGCTTGTTACTAATTTTGGTATGTATGTTCTACTTAAATATTTTAGCCCAACGTTCAACAATAAAATCTTCAGATAATGATCATTTTAGAACAATAGAAAATTTGAAAGCATTGAAGTAATATATAGAAATACTTTCAACCTGTTTGTTATAAATTATTCATGCAATTAAAAATATTGCTAATAATTCATTTGCTTGAATAGTCATAAACTTTAAATATGGTATGTAGCACTTTGATATAACTCCAGTTTTAATTAAAAACAATGAAATCAGTTTCAGCATTAAAAATCATTAATAATGTTTTAAACGAAAGATCATGCCAGTGATTGTAAGGAATTAATTCTAATTTTTAGAATAAATCAAAAGAACACATTTTTTGCTACTACAAAAATGTTTCATAAGAAAAGAAAGAGCATTTGTATGCAAGCACATGCATTCCCTTCTGATGCAAATCTCAAAAAAGCTTTAATTTTCCTGAACACTTAATTGACATTATATATTGCAGTGACAATTTCAAACAGCATCACGTTTGCGTGAAAGTTAAGGTTCTTGTCAAGCAGGACAAATTTGAAAGCCAAACATAGAAATCACAGTAAGCAAATCAGTAAACATTTAGGCAAAACATGTGCTGCAGTAGAGGTGATGTAATGTGATGATTCTTATGGAAGCAGTTGAGACAAATGCCACGGGGAAAAGTGGCTTAAGCCCTGTGACCCTGATGTTCTCCTCATTGTCCACGGTGCTCACAGTGGAAGAAGGAATATTTCCCTCCACCTCTTTTCCTGTGTCTGCCCCGAGAAGAGAAAAGTATGTTCTGCTGTCCATGTTCTGCTGTTTGTGACTCCTCATAAATGCTCCTCAGACTCCTGGGGCCACCAGCAAGCAGGGAGTGGTGGGGAGGGGGTCTGACAGGTTAAAGGCATCGCAGTGTGTGTCACCACGCAGTCCTTGTCTTGCTGCCACTGAAGCTGCTCCACTGGGTGCTACTTCTTACTCTGAACCAAATGAAAAAGCATTTAATAGAGTTCAAACCTTGCCCATAAGTTTTTTTTTTTTTGAAATCACGTGAAGGCAGTATTTAAATCCTGTTAATTCTAAAATTATTCTGAATTGGAATAGGCCAGGTGATTATTAAAATTACCATGAGTTGTGCAGAATTTTTCACCTGTGTAATTTACCTTAATCTTATGTTTTCAAGTCAGGCACAAAACTCCAGTCATCTCTATCCCACGTCTTTCCCTCTGTAATACATTGTCTTCTTTCAGGTCTAGATAAACTTTCGAGGGCCTGAATTTCCATAAAAGACCATTCAGATATGTGACAGTTAGGAAGGATCTCATGAAGATATTTGCATATCCCCTTGTGCTATTCACACTAGAGACTGAAGCGGTTTATGCAGTAAACATAAATTTAGGACTGGATCACCTGTCCAAATGACAAGATCATTAGCAAATGACTTATCATCTTGTTGCCCCCAAACTGTCATCCTTGAAGAGGAGTTAAAATGGAATTTAAATAATAGTATTACTGGGCTAACTAAATATATTGGTACATGCAAAATACTCTCATGAATGCTTGGCATTAGGTAAAGCCCAGTGTAGGTATTTCCTCTTCTATTTTAAGAAATAAAATTTGATAAATACAATAAAGTCTTTCTGTGAACACATCACACTTTCTTCATTCCAAAGTTATATACTGTGATTAATCGAGCGCTTATCGTTCTCAGGTATATGTGAATATGGACTACACATAGATGTGAATATATATGATACATTAGATATACAGTATATATATATATATTTCTTTTGCAGCCATTGAAACTGCTCCATTGGATGCTACTTCTTACTCTGAACCAAATGAAAGAGCTTTTAATAGATTTCAAATACATATGTTTGAAATATATTTTATATACATTTGAAATATATTTTATGTATTTGAAATATATTTATATAGATATTTCTCATTTCAATGATTTGCATGTGTGCATATAAGTATTCATGCATGTGTGCAGACATAGGTAAGCAAGTAGATAGGTAGATAGGTAGACACAGTCAAGCTGCATATTATAGAGTTCAGTGTTTACATCTTTAGCTAAATGTCTCCATACTGAATATATTTACTTCTGTATCAATATTAAAGTATACTTATGTGATTTATGTGTATTGATAATGATACTGGTGGATTTAATTAATTGATGTCTCTGTATTGAAATATTTTGGTATGTGAATATACCACAATTTGAGGTTTGCTGCTTGTGTCAGAAACATTTATGCTGCTTTTAATTTATTACTATGAAGACACCGATGCTACTTTTTATATGATGCATAATTTCTATAGGAAATAGAATAGTATTATACTTAGAAATAGAAATATTGATTCTTAGAACGTGTACCTATTTTACTTTGCTAGATAATAACAATTTTTAAAACAGTAAAAATAATTTGTACTTCTAATAGCTATGATTAAGATATATTACTGTACTATATCTTCACTCAAAATTGGAATATGATTTCAGAGTTCCATATTTCTACAAACGGCAACATGAAATGACCTTTTACTATAAGTATGCTTAATCACTTTATTCTAGTCCAATTCAGCATTTTCACCTGTTTTTCCTAATCAAATTTTATCTGCTGTGAATGTCATGTGCCCATATTTCTTATTTTTCATTTCAAAGAACATGCCATATATTAATCTGTTTATTACATAATTCAAATGTCTTAGATACTAGCTCCTGTGTCCATTACTTTTATTTATACATGCAATGGAATTTGATAAATCATAATTATTAGTATTTTATAACTAGATTTTGGCATATTTGTCTAATAAATGCTTACCTCATTCTTAAATGAAATAAGATATAAAATTGTGTATGATATGATGCTAATTACCCTGAAAATATGCATAGAAAATTTTGAAGTAAAAAAATATAAGCAATGGCTTCTACTATACCATAATATTTTAGGCAATATTTTCATTCATTTTATTTAACTGTTCACAATAATTCAATCATGTTATAAACACTCTACCAAACATAGTAAAAGTAATAACAAATTTAACGAGATTAGCAACAAGTATAAATGCACATAGAAGCATTAATTCTAATTGTCCACATGGAAGACACTGGGAAGGATATATAATGTATAATGTGTCCCTTTCTTTTTACTTAGAATTCCATGACGATCATACTTACTAAAGATATTTTGGTGATTAAAATGACAATCTCTTTTGAATCAGTATGCAAATTACAACATAAGGCCTTCATCCGGGTTCTTCAAGTGTTTTTGATAAATAAAGACCTCTGATTAAGTATGTTTTGGAAAGGAGGGGATTGATCGGGATGAGAGAATGGTGACTAATCTGGAAAGAGCAGAACAATTATCAAACAGCAAACAGCTTTCATATAAATAATGTGTTTATCTACATGGACCAAGATTTGACAGCTGGTATCTACCACACTCTAGCTAGCTGAGGTCTCTCTTCCTGATTAGGTCACTTCCCTTGATGATTATAATTCTTCGTGTCACAACAATGCATGAACATTAATAAGGCAATGATAACAACAAAGCTTTCTGGGCATTGGCGTAGCTTTCATCTCTGCAAGTTGTAAGATTTTGTAAACTGTTTCCACTTTGTAAATGTGCAAGGACAGACTACTAGTTTCTGCTCAGACTGAAGCTTTTATCTAACAGATGATACCATCAGACAGTAGAGGGATTTCCTTTCCTCATCTGTTAGCAAAATGCTTTTATCACTATTCCCCAAATGATCAAATTTGAACTGTTTTCTCTACAGGGATTAGATAGAACATAGCTGCTTTTTAAGGATGCTGTGCTGAAGCAATGTGAAGTGTGGAACTTCTCCAGTGGATCTTAATGGGTAAGCAGTTCTCCATAAATCAAAGAACCTCCTGAAATAACTGAAATGATCTCAGATACTCAGTTTTGGATAAAAAATGGTAGGTACCTTCTAAGCAGCAATACAGTCAGCTTCCTAAACTGTACTGCCAGCCCTTACAGCTCAGGCGCCTTTCCTCTTTACATTGCAGTTCTTACCACCAACATATCTCTTGTGGCTTGTTCTTTGTGTTTAGCTGTGAAGAGAGACAGACTTTCCAGTCTTTCCCCTGATGTCCATGGAACCAAACACTCAGGCAGTTCTTGTATAGGGAAGCAAACTGATATATGCAACATTACAAACTTTGGGATGTTAAAAAATGTTCCAGACACACTCCTTGGTTAATAGTCTCTGATTCCCTTCTGGGATAATAACTGGACACCTTGTTGCTTTTATGACTCTAAGAAGGCCGATTCTATTCCAGTATAGGCTGAATAGGCAATTCAGAGGAGGAGGAAAAAAATGTCTATTTTTCTCATTTGTGCAGTTCACATGTTTTGAGATTTCATTGGGTAATACTGATTTTCTTAAGCCTCTACAACCTACTGAAAAGAAAAAAAAAATTTGAACGTTGCTCACCTGTTAAAAGAAAAGGGCATTTCTTTTATCTTATTTGTCACATAAATATTTTATTTGAGCTAAAATATATCTTTAGAATCTAGAAAAATTTTCAATGTTTCATTTGGTACAAAAGAATTTTGCAACCAAACATTAGTACCTCTTTAACCTATGCCTCTGATGTGTGTAGGCTTACACACACACACACACACACACACACACACATACACACACACACTCCACAATCTATATGAATGTAGACTAACCATAGTGGTCAAAAAAGGCAAAAGAAATCTGTAGGTGCTATATTATCACAATTAGTATGGTGATCATATAGCTCACAAGTTTTTATGTCATGTTTTTAAGTGGTTAAAAGTATAGAAACAAAGATTCTATATTTTGTTAATCTGATTTTAAATATTTCAGTTAACATTTTATTTTTTGCTTGTTATGTAAACTTTTCTATTAACTCTGGTGAGATGTGATATCTTGTATGTTGATACGAATACCCAGTATCATTTTCAAATAAACCTCTAATTATGAAATTGAAAATGAATCTATGATCTGCAAATAGTCATTCACCATGCTACCTCATGTGAGTATTCTGTTACTCTCACAATTATTCAGATTGAATAGCATTTGTTTAAATGGAAACCTGACAATATGCAATGTATTAACTCTTGTTATTTTCCTATTATTTTTTTATGAAATTCTGTCTTAATTTTGTGCAGAAAAATAAAACATAATTTAAAAATAAAGATAAAATTGTGTTAGCAAAATTTATATTGTGTATTTTGGTATTACTGTTATTGGATCTAAGAATTTGAATCTGAGTTACTGTATAGATAAATTACAGTTCAATTTTCAGATGTGAGAAACAAGACCCCAAAAGTACTATGACTTCATAAAAACCTATAACCAGAACCTCAGTTTCTGGATCTATCGACCCCAGAACTGTAAGTTTAGGAACTGTTGATCACACCAGCTCTACTTAACAAGTTAATTAGCCATAGAAACTTTTCTATCTTCTATTGCCTTTGTTTCTGAGCTACAAGCTATGGGCCCAGCTAACTATTTCCAAAGTACTATATTTAGTCCTAATACTCAGTGATTATATCCATACCAATTTACTAAACCTGTTTACTTGTTAATTTAAATTTATAGATTAACATTAAGACTAACATGTCCCAAAAGTGCTACTTCTGTAATTAAGAATAGTTTACTCTGTTACTAAGGGAGAATAGCTACTGTCTGAACTTTAAGATAAGAACTGCATTTTAGGTTATCCATTTGCTCTGGCACCATTTCAGATAAAGAAATATAATTCTTTTAGTCTCTCCAGAGTTGAAGAATAAGCAGTATTTCTGTGGCATATTAAAAATACAATATTGATTTCTGACTAGGTAATTTAATCATTAGACACATTAATCAATGAAGTTTTCAGAGTGCATTGAATAACTGGTGATCAGTGGTATGGTAAATACATTCAGTCAATGATGGTCAAGACATGCACCAAAATGATAGGCAAAAAGTATGTCAAGAAGTCTGAAAATAGTTTGGAATATCAAGGATATTATATTAGCATTGAAGAAACAAATGGAATGATCAAGATGAAAAGGGCATAGAGAGGAATGTTTAAGCACGGCTACCTTAGGCAAGGCAGATGTGTGTATTACTACTTGAAAGACTTTCAGGGAGGGCATTCAAGGTAAAACCATTCAGTAATTAGTTTATTCTTATAGTTAGCAGTTACATTAATTTTATCACATGCTTTGTGAAAACCAAAAAAGGAAGTGCTGCCTTGCATGGTGGCGCATGCCTGTAATCCCATCACTCCAGAACCTGAGGCACGAGGATCCTTGTGAGTTCAAGACCAGAGGCTACAAAGTGAGTCAGACCTGGGCTACAAAGTGAGTTCAAGGCCAGCCTGAACTGCATAGCGAGATCCTTTCTCAAAAACAACAACAACAACAACAAAAAACCTCAAAAATCAAAAAAGGGGATGCTTCCAAAGATTAGACTCTTGGTCCTCAAATCATGATCCATTGATAAGCAATATTTGCATGAACTGATAATCCATTTCACATGTAGGGTCCTTTCCAGAATTACCACATTAGAATATTTAGTACACTTTAAAGTTTAAGGCATTTGTTTGGACCCTTTTTGCCTTTTAAGCATTATGTTTTCCTGCAATCAAACCACAAAAGCTGCTAATTAATGTTCCATTTCTCTAGATGTTATGAAAAATTTCCCTAGCATAGAGGACATTTACTTTTCAGAAGAGATAGTTTCTTCATTTCATTTCCCCTGAAGGCTGACAGCCAACAAATAAGGTGATGTCCCAAACAATAGCTGCTGTCCTGTTCCCACCCCCACCCGGAGTGATTGCGGCCCTCAGATCTGCATTTGGAAGATTCCTTTGAGGAGGGCTCAAGAGGACAGCTCCATCCATCTTTGCCTTAAGGGCTTTCACGTGCAGTCGTTGTTCCTCAGGCCTAACATCGCCAAAATTTTCACCTGTTTAAGAAAATAAAAAATAATGGGGCTGGGGGTTTAGCTCAGCGGCAAAGCGCATGCCTGGCAAGCGCAAGGTCATGAGTTCGGTTCCCGGTACCGGAGAAAAACCAAGAAAATAAAAAATAAAAAATATTTTCATGAAGTGCATGACAGGTTTTATGGCTTAGATCTAAAATGTCCTTTAAAAGTCTAACGTGTTCAGTGGTGAAGATTTTAGATTGAAGAGTGGGAGCAATGTATCTATCAATGATTTAATCCATTCATGCGTTTAAAGCTGAAAGTTTTATTAGCAGGTTGGACCTGATTGGAGGAGTTTGGCCAAAGGGGGCACAATCTGAACTGGTATGTTCTTGTCCAAACCTTCTCCCCCGTCCTTTGTACTTTTATTTCCCTGGTTTAAACGCCTTTTCTCTGCCACTGTCTTCCACCCTATCATTTTTCCATAAACTTTCTCAAACCCCAAACCACAAACAACAATTTCACCTTTATTTTTTTTTTTTTTTTTTGGTTTTTCTCCGGTACCGGGAACTGAACTCATGACCTTGCGCTTGCCAGGCAGGCGCTTTGCCGCTGAGCTAAATCCCCAGCCCCTCACGTTTAATTTGATAGTATTTTGTCCCACTGGCAGGACAACAATTAGTCCAAGTGACTAATACAAGAGGGTACTTCCTTTCTTGTAAAAACCTATGATTTAGTGGCAGAAGCTTATCTCTTCTAATTAGATTGCCATTCTATTTCTGAGCTTAAAAGAAACTCTTTCCACTATATAACCTAAATTAATCTGATTTATTCTTGTAGACTTTGTTGAGGGTAATAAAACCGTGATTCATGTTTCACTATTTATTTTTACATTGCATATTTAGATAATTATACATTGAGGTCCATTTGTCTTAATGTATACTGTACTCCAATCTTGTTGGTATTTCATCAATACTATCTTGCCATTAGAAAGCAAGAGAATATATTATCTCTGTGCATTGCCTCTGCTAAGTACAATTCTGGACCCACAACAAGTATTTAATAGTATCTGGTGATTAAATGAACAAAAGTATAAGAGATTTAGATGGGTTAAGTACTTGTTCAAAATCACATGGACAAACAATCTTTCTAACTTTACATTTTATACTTTTTCTTCTACAGCAATAATTTTCCCAGGCTGGCTGCACCTCAAAGAATTAAATCAGTCTTTGGATATGGAGCCCTTGCACAACTTAACAAAGCTTTCCAAATATTATAATGTTTGCTTCTGATTGAGGGCCATTCAATATTTTCTTTCTCTTGTAATACAAGGATACAAAATCTTGCAGTGTTAGAAGAACAGCAAACTAAGAAACTAAACTTGTTAGTTGGTAGGAAAACAAAATAATCAAAATACCAGTAGGGAGAAAAATATAAAATTAAATTATTTTCTTTTTTATTAATGCATGTTTGCAATAAATGCAGTTTATGATTATTTTGGGGTATGGGCACACGCACATAGCACAGCTTAATGTTTTTAAACACCCTTCCCTTTTTCCCACTTCCATCCATCCTCCTCAAAACCCTCTTCCCATTTTTTTCTTGGTGGTGTTATTAATCTTATATTTATGAAATACGTTTACATTCAGGTTGGTTGTGAGGTTGCTTGCACAGAATATTTTTATTCCACTTACTCCTCCACCTGCCCTTACCCGCATTCTCACAAGTCCTTCCCATGTGCAAGAGCTCTAGCCCCTGCTCTCCTTCTATCCATCTTTCATTTCATTCTTTGTTTGTACCTTGTGTCAAATAAGAGATAGTATATGTTACTTAAGTTTGTGTGTCTCATTTATTTTTCTCAACATTATGTTTTCCAGCAACAGGAGAAACCCGGGAATAGCAAAAGAAATTCTCAGCAGCAGGAACAAAGCAGAAAGTTTCAAATCATCTGACTTTAAGCTATATTACAGAGAACCAGTAATAAAAACAACATAGTACTGGAGCAAAAACAGAGATGTGGATCACTGGAATAGAGGAGACAGAAAAATTCCCACACTTATCCAGCCATTTAATCTTTGACAAATGGACCAAAGCATACATTGGTAGAAGGATAATCTATTCAACAAATGGTGCTGGGAAAACTAGATATCTGTTTTCACAAGTTTATAACTGGATCCATATCTCTGACTCTGTACTAAATTTAGATCAAAATGGATCAAAGCTCTAAACATTCAAGCAGAAACATTGGACCAACTGGAAGATGAACAGTTAAAACACTGAAATTCATGGATGTAGGAAAGCATTTCCTAAACAGAACTGCAATTGCACCAAAAATAAAAAAATAAAATGAACAATAAGAATCAACAAATGGGATTACATCAGTTATCTTTTCAAAAATTGAGAACATCTATTTATAGGAGCAAAGGATGAAGCCATTTCTTTTTGACTCAAGATGTTAAATACCTCATCTCTATCTGTTGAATGACTGAAGGACAACCTGAGAAATAGTTCCTTTAAACCTCAACTCGTATATAGCAATAAAAATGTTTTACATTCATCTAAATGGCATTGCCAAAGTAAAAGAACAATTAAAATACTTAATTTCTATCTCTCTAGTTTTCTCTTATTAGGTCTGTAAACGCACAGTTAAGTCAGTTTTGGAACTGACAAGATAGCGTGCCTTGTTTTGTGTGCATCAGAATGTGGTTAAACGTATTTTTGTATATCTTCATAATTCTAGTTATTTCTAAAAATAATGTCATCAAATGAAAGATTCTAAGAAGTCAAAATGTCTTGGGCTCTAGGTTGCAAAAAATATGTTATTTTCCTGATTTACTTTGTGTATTCTTTACCACTCTCTAAAGTGAATAAAATTACATCTACCCCAACAGATTCAATGAGGACTGACAAAAGAGTATATGTCCTCAGGACTCAGGGAATTCGTAGCCCATGCAAATACTAATTAGATCTTAATGGCTTTTCTTTTTCCTCTCTTTTAGTCTATTATCACCTTTAAATAATATTAAGTTTTGTAAATAAAATTTTTAACTATAATTTCCTATTTTCAGTTGTAATTATTCATGTCCCTTTTAGTTGCATGGTTATCGTCTACTGTTGAGTTGTTCTTACATTTTCGAAACTGGAGATAAATTTAAAAATCAGACTATTTTTGTGTAGAAGGCACTGTAGAAATATTATCAAGTGAAAGAGTAAAAAAAAAATCATAAACTTATATCTGCCGTAACATTTCCCAGGGAGAAGCTTAGTGATTACTATAGTAATTTTTACCTGCATCCTCTTTAGATTTTTTTCTTGGTCTTCGGTACTGTTCTTGTATGAAAAAACAAGTTTATCACTCTTAGGCTAAAGAAAGAATGTTTTGTCTTCTATTTAGTTACACTGGGGTTAAAGTGATCTGTTGTCAGTGCCTACAGAGAGTGAATATCTCCTCTAGTATTGGGAAAATTGGTCTATTTTTCCTCATTCCAGATTAGAAAAGACAAACTCTGTCTATTATTGTTCTACATAAATGTCTGCTCCATCTACATGGGACACATTGCTTTGGTTCAATGTGGAAGTTTTACTGCAATGATTAACTACTTGTGGTCTTATTTTTCTTTCCCAGAGATGCACCCCTAGAAAGGATGTGATGTTTATGTGATATTGGGCAAAACACAATGATAGAAAAATATACAGAAATCTAGGCAACTTTTTCCAAATGAATCATACTGACATTCACTTACATGAAACAAAGAGGTAGAGGAACTATGTAAGAAAAAGCATATATATATATATATATATATACATAAACATATGTATATAAATAATGATAAATATGAGCTGGGAGGAACTATGTAAGAAAAAGCATATATATATATATACATAAACATATATATATAAATAATGATAAATATGAGCTGGGAGGAATCACTCTTTAGATGGAGTATATTAACAAAGTCATTTATGGAAAGATGTTAACTTCTTATTTTGATATACACTAACAAGGAAAGAATAACTACAAATAACTTTTATCCTAATATTTTACACTACAAAACTAATGGCTTTAAATTTTGAAGAGAACTAGTGAATTACAAGCAATTGATTTGATAAAAATAAATGAAGCACTATCATACACTTTAAAAAGGAATAGCTTAGGATATGTCATTCAATGTGATTTTTTAAACTCAATCGGCCAAAGTGTGCAGCTCATAGAACAAATTGTATCTTTCATTTATTGAAAAAGAAGAAACAGTCACATATTTCTTGCTATAAGTATTATTCTGTCATGCTTGCAGAAGTAGGAGAAAGGAGGCATACCCTGTAATATTGGAAATTACGTCTTAGAAGTTTAAAGAACTGATCAGTAACTAATTTTAGATGTTTTCAACTGCCCGAACTGTATTGATAAAAGCCTGTATAACAACAGGCTGCTGTAGTTTGATTAGAGGAACTGGATTTCTCTGCACAGGCCCTTCACATGCGTGAGGACTTTAAAGCTTCAGCCAGAAGGCGTCAACTTCAGTTTCACAATGTCCATTTGTGAAAAAAGTAAGGAGTATTTTTAGAATTACCCAGGGATATTTAGGAAATGATTTAAGCCACCCTATAATTGTCCTGCTAAGTTTGCCTTATAAACAGAACATAAATTGGATAGACTTTATTTTTTCCTGATGCCACCTTGAAGAGTTTTGTACTACTTTATTACAGCACTTGGTAGTTTGTACTGAGACTGATGAATGTTTTCTAAAAGCAATGGTAGATGGAATAGGACAGGTCCTTTTGGTCAAACAGACCTGGATCTTAGTTTGCTACTGACTGTAAATCTAGACATGCTCCCTTGATTGGCCATATCTCAAATTTCTCATTATAAAATGAGTGAAATAAAATCTGTGTTGCAATATTGGAGGGAAAAGAGTAAGATTAGCATCTAACCCTCGGCAAGTGTTTTATGACTACTGCTGAGTAAATGAAATGAAATCATCATCAGTGGTTTACCAAGTAATTCATGAACATTTACTATTTTGAAATATAAGGATAACCAATGAGCTGGCTACGATTTTCAAATTTAAAAAGCATTTCATAATCCCCAAATACTAATTGATACATCTGATCATTATAATAAAACTTCTAGCACAAAATTCCTATTGAAAAGAACATTTGACTCCAATAACTATTTCAAAAACTTCTCTCTTCAAAGTTTTCTGAAACACACTGCTACTCCTTGTACTACTTTTTCCCTTTAGAGCATCCTTATATCAAGCAGTAAAAGACAATTTATCCAGAATCATTCTAGCATGTCACAGTTCTATTTAATGTCATGGTGAATAAAGTGACAGCACACAAATCCCAGCAGTTTTTTTCGTCAGGGTTTTTGGTCGACAGTTCAAATGAAACTTCAGCATTTTCTTTAATGTCCAAAGTAATTTGGCAAACAGAATTTGAAGAAAAGAACATTTCTGCTTCTGCAAAGCAAGGCCCATATGCTCCATAAATATTATTTAGCATCTGCATGGTGCATTCTCTGTGTAGTCTGCTTTATAATCATTGCTGTGGCCATTAGCATAAAAACACTTTTCTCCAGTCTTTTCCCCATACTTTGACTTTGAAATTTTATCTTTATTCATAGTTGAAGAACTTTGCAAACAAAGATGTTGTTGTGCAGAATACTTTCGCAGCTTGAATCTCGGTTCTACTATGCAATTTATAGAATAAAACTAAAGTTAAGCATGTATATAGCTGAAGACAGGGCCAAAATGAGCACTATACCAGGAGATTAGAAGTATTTGATGAGGACATTAAGTGTAATTATTTATTTTATTGTATGAAAGAAAATAATTTATGGCAGATCACAAAAATAAATACATTTGTCCTGTATGTTTATGTGTTCAAGCTTGTATATTGTATTGTATATTCATACTCAAACACATATAAAATAAGTAATATGGCTAATAGATATATTCTCCTTAGTTTATATATGTCTAGTTTAGTATGTATATATATATAGTTTACGTATATATATAAAACATTCAAAGTCTATTTACACATTGTATGTATATGAGATATGTTTCTTTTGTATTTTTATATAGATTATATATGTTATATGGAAATTTAATACCAGTTTCTCAGGAAAATGAAAAATAAAGGCAGGGATAAAGCTAGCATGTAGAAATACATACATAGAGTTCCATTTCATTAGTGTGGGATGGACATCTATCGGGAGAGGAGATAAAGAGGGAAGAGTCTGCCATGGTATCCAAAGGAGACAGTCAAGCTGGCTGCCTACTCCACATTTTGTCTCTTTCTGGGACTTGAGGGAAGATTTTCTCGTGAATTATCAGAAAGAGAAGTAATGAAGGAACAGCAGAAAAAATGTTTTTATAACATTTTAACTGTGAAGATTGCAAAATAGTTAATTGGCTTATTTTTCTAACAATTGTTTATTAGACAAAATAAAAGGAAATTTTAAAACTTTTGAATGAAGTCTTCTTACCTAAAACAGTATGCCTATAGAGTATGATTACCATACTCAGAAGGTGTATGTTTCTTAAATGGAGGTGTTCTTAGTTCACTTCACTGGGACATTACCAAGGATTTCAGTGAGAATCAAATTTTGGGTAAAAAGTTCATATTTTTAAAAGTCAGATGATTTTATTTCTAGTTTCCCAACGTTATTGTTTCATAAAGAAACAATATTAATTTTAATGAAGTTTACAGAAAGGAGAAATAAGAAAAAAATCAACTGTTTTAAAAAAACAAATTGCTATTTCAACAGAAATGCTAATCAAACTGTTCATACACCTGCCAACGTGTGCGTAACATGAACAGTTGTAAGGAAAAACAAATTTAAGCAACCACCAGATACAGCTAAATACCAATTATTATGACAAAAATTAACTGAGAACCACACATAGATTTAACAAAAGGAGCATGTGTGAGAATATTAATAGCCCCACTTGGCAAAGAACTCCAGACTAGAAGCAATATAAATGTCCATCAACAGTATAACGGGTAAATGTATTGTGGCATTTTCATTCAATGAAATCTGATATGGCAATAAAATCTCTCAAATTACTGCTACACAAAACAACATGAGTAACTAGTATACGTAAAGTTAAGCAAAAGAATCACACATGAAAAGGACATCCTGCATGATTCCACTTAAAGAAAATTCAAAGGCAAGTGTCACTGGTCTGCCAGAATGTTCTTCTGAGAGTGGCTGGAGGATATCGGCAAGGAAGCAACAGGAGGGATTTTTCCAGGGTGCTGATTATGGTGGTTCATGCTGTGCTTTTCATAAAACTTTATTAAGCTATACATTTATTATTTGTGCAGTTTCCTGTAACTTAATGAATTCTCTTTAACGTTCAAGTCAGGGAATTTCTATCTAGAACTCACAATAAGTTTGTTAATGAAGCAAAATAAAACATAAAGAGCAAAGCCTCAAGCCTGTGCATCTGTGCTGAGGGATGTTTCCTACAGAAACTCTATGACCATCCTTTACAGGAACCTTTTCTGCCTACTGTGTGGTTGTTATCTCTTGCTGTCTTTGTCACTTCTGCTTTGCTGGGAGTGTCTCTTGGAAAGGAACTGCTATAGGGAAATGATCTTGTTAGACTTCAGAGCTGTGCACTTCGGGAAGGGTTAACTTCAAAACAAGATGGTTTTTCTTGTGATCTGTGCTCCACTCTCTCCCTCAAGATCCCACCTCTTGATGCTGAGCACTGATCCTCACCCGCACCAGCACACGGGTCTGTCCTCTCACACTGCTGTCAAACCCTGCCCAGTTCACCAAACTGCCAAGATTAGGGAAGTGATGGGCCCTAACCCAATCATAAAATATCTGTCGAGAATTTGGAGATATGAGATAACATATCATTTGTTTGCTTTTACTGGAAATGCAAAATAGTATACTCACTGAGCCAAAATACCCTTTTCTACTAAGTGCACAATGGATCATAAAGGTCAATACTAACTATATACAATCCACAATAAAACAATGAGAAATAAAAATGGAACGCAGTATAACCCCGAGAGCTGGAGAAAAGGAGCTTCCTTTGTTTGCAGTTTGCATTTTTTGCCTTCAAGTTCCATGCGAAGTCAAACCACAGTTCTTTCTAACATCAATAGCTGCACTGTTGACACGTAATTCAGCTCCTCTGCGCTCTTGTCAGTAGCAAAATCAGGCAAACAAACCTACCTACCTCTCTCTTTCAGTCGACTACTCTGAAGGTTAGAAATGCTGTCTATATGTGTATATTTGTTTTTAAAATTTTACTTTGTTGATTTTGTTCTTCTGAATTTAAATAAAGTAGTAGAAGAATTTCTCACCTCTCTCAGATTAACCACATAATAAAATCTCGTTCACTAGAAGGAGATTTTATTGGAAGCAAAAACTACAGCATTTAGCTCGGCCTGACAGTAAGAAAGGTTTTAATAAATGTTGGCTACATAAATGATCCCGACATACACATTCTGCTTCAGTGTGGAAAGTGTGAGAGTGCCCTGCCAAGCAGGACGGTGACAATGGCTGGTATAGGCTTAGCCTGTGGGAGCTCTTCAGGACATGGTGGTGTGCTGAGGCTAACCTCTGATCAAGAATGGGGTGAGGGTAGCCTTGATGACTTTTTTCTTCTGAATACTGGTTCTTTTCCATAACTTCAAAAATATCTTTTAAATGATTTCTTTGTTGTGCAAATATTGATCAAATTTCCTCTTACCTTCCTGGAATCAAAGAACAAAATCCTGTATGGCCATTCTAAGGGGCTATTTGGAAGTTCACAGTTGAAAAACAAATTTCCTCGCCTTTTTTCTTATGCTCCAGAATGCCTAATTAGAGGACTCACAATTTGCTGAGGCGATGCAGCAGACGGAGCCGTGCCTAGCAGCTGCATGCTTATGTCTGACCCACAGACAAGAGCATGTGTCCATAGAAGATGATTAACACCGTTGTGGGATGAGCAGTACTGTGTGGACGTAGTCAAAGATTCTTTGTGCCAATGCGACCGGAAACCCTGGGCACCAAAAACAGTATGAGATAATACATAATTTCAATTTTAGTTTCCAGACTATACCGGTAATTAATTCACTTGAAATTGATAAATAATCACTGTTTATTCTACTTTTATTCACTTTACCATATTTCACTTTAAACCCATTGTTTTTCAGGGTTTGAAAGTGAGAGAATTGGATGCTGTAAGCCTGTAGTAACAAGGATACATAAAGCATATACATTATATGGCTACACAGAGAATCCTCCCATTCTAATTTGCCCCTTTGTTGTTTCTGCATATTGAAAATAAATAATATATTAATTTAATCAACTGGGAGGTAAGAAAATGAAATAAGTTGAGGTTCTAAATTGCAAGACCCGAAACACTGATGCATGAATATAATGACTGTATTAGAAATAATGATCCACCTAGTGAAAAAATTTCTCCCTAAAATAGATTATACATTTTGTTTAAAGTATCCGTGTATTATGTTCTCTAATTAACTGGAATTTTTTAGAGCTTTCTTTAGAAACTCTAACACCACAGTTAGGTTAGTAGCTAAATACCGAGGATTAAGGGAGTAATGATCCTATGCTCAAATTGAACTCCATCCTTCTCGTACATGATGAGATAAAAAATTCTAATTAATGACATAAAGGTTTTAGGATTTCATTAGTGTCATTTTTAATATCTAAAAAATTCCTTAAACTCTATCTTCATTTTATCTTATTTGTTCTCAAAGGATTGTAAATGAATTGAAATCAACTTGATGTGGTCATTGAAAAATAGGTTGCTCTTATTGGTTATACAGATATCTCATGATTTTATTAAGCTCACATCATATTATAAACAGATAGCTTCCCGAAAATCTGTAGGAGATGGAAAGACTTTGGGACTCACAGGCCCTAGAATGATGGGGACCAAGGGAAGAGCTGATAGGACTGGAACAAATGCTGTGCTTCTGCTTGCTGTGTTCACCTCAAGGTAAAAGTCGCACTTGAAGCATAAGAAATACAGGCATGACACTGTAGAATTCTCATAGCCATTTTTACTCTATGTTTTCTAGATTTTCCAAAAGCAGTTTTCTCCAAATTTCCCCAGATATTATGTTTCTTTCTTTTCAACAAGAACCATGCAAACAGTAGACAGATGTTGTAGCATACCCAGTAGATGGAAATGTTACCTAAATACAGATTATTGCTATTACTTTTGTGGTTAGTATTTTTGCTGCAAGACATTCCAGGAGATATTTCCTATTAGATTGTGTTTAGAAGTTGAGACATTCAGTTTCCCAGAGCTCATGATCTCTTTGGCCAATAAGAAATATTTTATATCAAACCTGTCCGGAAAAATTTAGAATCTAGACCGATGAAGAAAAAATATTACACATGATACTGCTCAAGAGACACAACAGTCTTTAGAGATGTGTTGGGCTCAAGCTGACTCACTTTTTCTGAAGTTCCATGTATAGAAATTGGATCAGCTTTCTGTCCCTGTGACCAAACACTGTATCTGAGAAAAACAGTTTAAACGATAATACAGTTATTTTGGCTCACAATTTCAGAGGGTTTAGTTCATGGTCACCTGGTTTAATTTCTTTCTGATTGGGATGAGGCAGAGATAGTATCGCAGCTGAGTGTGGCTGGGGAAAGGTATTCATCTCATGGCAGTGAAGAAGCATAGTGGCAAACAGCCAGAGAGAAGGGATCAAGAACCAAATACACTCCCGAGGGGTTTCTGGATGATCCACCCCTTCAACAAGGCCCCATCTCCTGTTTCCATTACCTCCCACTATGCCATCAAATGGTGATGAAAAGAGATCCCCCAGGATTCCACAACTGCCCAAAGCCCATCAGCAACCACACCTTGAGCGTATGGGATTTTCAGACATTTCAGATCCAAGCTATAACAGTAAAGGTATATTTTTATAGTTTATTTTTAATAGAGCATGTAATGATTCATTCTTGAGAATAAAATATATAATTATTTTGCAGTAAAAGATTTAGATTTTTATTTTTTTATTTTAAAAAGTAAAAAAACTAACAAAACAACAAAGACAAAATCAAAACAACACAAAAACAACAAAAATGATACATGAACTCAAAACAAAATGATAGGTATTAATAATGTTTGCTATATTACACACTGTTATCATCAATGAAGTTGCTTAGATGTAAGAATGCAAGATTGATCAAACAATCAAAGACAAGACTTAGATTTTGATACCATTCTATTCATTAAATGGGTCGAGAAAACAGTATTTTGATATCCTGAAGGAAACAGCTCTATTATGTCTAAATTATAAAGTATGTGATGATAGATAAACTAGTTAAAGTGCTCAAACTCCCTAATAAACACGGTGTTCAACAAATATTTGCCTCTATATTCCTCATAATTATAAAGATAATACTTTTACATCAAATATATACTGATATATTGTATGTGATATATAGTATCAGATTTATATAATATAAATGTGTGCTAATATTAGATAATAAAAGGGAACATTTGTTACATTAATGATTTATTCTTTTATTTATGTAACTGTCATTTTTCACTTATCCTCACTTTATTTTAATGTTATATGCAGGCCTTTGTATCCACTTTGCAGAAGAAAGAAAAGAAAAGATTAACTAACTGGTATGAGGGTAGGCATCTTATTACTGGCAGAAAGAAATTTGATTTTGGCAATTTGTCTTTAGAACCTATAATAATACATTTCTATCACATTTAGAGGTATGAGAATCTGTTTCTAAAACATGTATCTTTTATAAAAGAGAGGGGAGCAGGAAAGGGGAAGAGGAGAGGGCAAGAGGATAAAAATAGAATTAAGATGTGTTATTCACATATCCTAATGCCCCAAGACCAATGTCATTATTATGTAGCACAAACTTGCACTAATAATACAATTAAAAATATACAAATAAAAATATAGTTTCAAAAGATCCCCCAGGGACTAAGAATTGAGACAGATATAACATTTCGTGCCTCCAAAGTTTCCTCTTTACAAATCTCACTGTATATTTCATAAATATAATTTGAATATCATAAAACTCCACTTACAATTCTATCCTTTTACAGTTGCATATTTCATATACTATTATACTTGCCACCTTATATTTTGCTGTAAAAATATTATTTATGTATCTATTGTCTCTTCTACACTCTCTGACCAGTTTTTATACCTATTCTTCTGGATGATATTATTTACTTCAAACCAAACAGCATCCTTTGACATTTCTTGCTGTTCACTTCTGCTAGTGTGAAATGCACTCAGCTTTTGTCTGAAAATATCTGTTATTATAGGAAAGATCATGTCGCACAGAATTCATATGGGAAAGTCCTAACCCTTAGCACCTTAGTATGTAAACTTACTGAAGAAAGGATTGTCACAGTTCTAATTAGTTATGATGAAGGATGGGATCTTCAAAGCCAACCCTTTTAGAATCTTCTACTCCTGTCTCTGCAGGTGGCCAAAGTAAGACTACCTGGTAAATATACATTCATATTAAATCACTTTCTCTAATGAGTACTGACTGATACAGATTTTTACAGATTTCTCATGTTTTAAAAGACATATGGCAGAAACTTCTCAAGAGGAAAGAATAATTGGGATGGGGAAAAGAGAAAAGAAGGAAGGGAAAAAAGCAAAGATATATAGATAGATTGATTGATTGACAGATAGATAGATAGATAGATAGATATTAGCTAAGATAATGCACCCAAATTTTTATTAGCTCATTGAAAAGAACAATTAGTGTTTATGTTGTTTGATCAATTTTGCATGCCTGTATCTGGTAACCTGAGCAACTATGTTGAAGATAACAACATGCAGTATAATAACCATTGTTAATTTCCTATCATCTTTTTTGGAAATTCTGTATCATTGTTATTATTTTTTCTCTCTCTTTAAAATAAAAAAGACATGGCAATTTTGTTGACTTAAATTTCATTATCTGATATATTGTAGGTCACTAATTTCATAAAAATGATAGGAGTGAATAAAATGGAACATTTTAAATCACTTTTAAGTGAAACCTACGTTAAAATCCAAACGTGTGCTATAACAATGCAAATAAAATATTATAAATGTGTGCAAGAAGTGACAAATAACTCATAACTTTTCTGCAAAAATAGAAACTTTTATTTCAAAATGAATTATAAGCACATCTAAGTCCTAATAAATTGGGGTACAAAGATGTAGAACAATGCTTTCTTGAATACAGAAAGACATAAGAGCTATGTTTTCCAAAAAAAGAATGGTACCATAGATTGTTCAATTTGACTTCCTGACTTGACTAGCATCAGAAGTATTTATTTATCAACATATTGGAGATTATAATATTCTTTGGAAAAACTGTATAACGCTTCATTTTATCAATATAACCCAAATTTTTCACCTATTCTCTCTTAATGCATGTTCAGAAATCTTCCAATTTTTACTCTTATAGTGATTTTAAAATTACATGTTATTATGTTTATATTTATTTGTAATTACGTATATGTTTCAGAAACAAACATTTGTAGAAATGTATTTCCTTTTAAGATAGGCATATTGTTAAATATTATACATATTGACAATCTGCCTTTTAAAAATCTGTGGTGGTTGGGGCTGGGGAGTTAGCTCAGCTGCAAAAGCTCCTGCCTGGCAAGCGCAAGGTCATGAGTTCGGTTCCCGGTACTGGATAAAAACCAAAAAAATAAAAAAATAAAAAATAAGTAAAAATCTGTGGTGATTTAAATTCCCAAAACATTGATCTAAAAATAAACATTTAGATAACATTAGATACAATCTATCTAACAATAAACTCTAGTACCTGTTTTCAACACTGCAAGACAACTGGAATTTTATACGCTTTTCTTTTTGCAAACATGTAGAGGAGAAAAAGGATTGTATTATTATAATATGTTGGTTTAACTATTCCTAATTTTTAATGTTTTAATCTTTATTATTCATATTATTTGCTCTATCAGTATCTTTTACAATCTCTATTGTGTTATTGGATTTCCTGTTGGTATATTCTGGATTCATTTCTTATTCACTGAATAATGTTGGCAAAGCTTTTTAAGTATTCAAGCTTTCAGTATCTCTATTCCAAAACTTTCATCTTTGTCATATCAATATTATAATTACAGAAAATGCTTAAGAAATACTACCTATTTCTAAGCTTTCTCTAGAAAGACTAAGTATATTATTCTGTCAACTCTTTGTACAGTTCTGTATGATTTCAAAACCTTTAGGTCAACAACAAATTGGTATGCATCTATATACCATTTAGTTTATTATATACTGTATTGTTTATTTGTTTTTTGTTTTTTTTTCTTTTTGGTAACGGGAATCGAACTTATGACCTCAGGCTTGCCAGGCAAGCACTTATGCCACTGAGCTATATCCCTGGCCCTTCATATAGTTTAGGTGTACAGAAGAATTCACCTTTTATGTTTGTGTAAATATAATCTGTGATGTTCACGCATCGACAGAATTTTCCAATAATACACTTTTTAAAATATAACCTTGTCATTAATGCATGACTACATTTAGTATATTAATATAAATGCAAAATATTTTTGTTTTTTGCTTCTTAGGTTTTCACTCATAGGCCTGAAATAAATTTTAATTTTTTCTGTACAGATTTATGCATTTATCTTTAAAGGATTTCTGATTTTACCTTATTATTTTGTAAGATCTATATTATAACCTCAAAATTATATTACATTATGTTTTATTCAAATAATTTGGTTCAATTTTTATACTTAACTCTTTGATAAATGTAGACTTCACTATTTTACATGTATGTATAAATATGTACATGTGTATAGAAAACCTAATTATTTAATTGCATATTTTTCAATCATACCCAGTTTTCCAAAGTCTGGATTCTCAATGCTTTTCACTCATGTTTTGCTCTTCATGTATTTGTAATAAGTACATATTTATTCCAATTTAATAATTATATGCTAATATCTGATATAGCTATTTCCTAATTTTTCTTTTATTTTATAGTTTTACTGATATAAACATTTCTGGATTTTCCCACAAAATTTTAAAAATCATTACTTCAAGCTCCAAAAAATATTTAAAATTTTTTGTTAAAGTTGCACTAAATTTATCAGTTTAGCTTTCTGATCTAAGAAAAAGTGATGTGTATCTCTTTTTATGATGTGTTTTATTTACATAATTCAGAAGTTTTTAATATCTTTTTCACATATAATTTTTTCCTCTACAATTCCTTTCAAGTATTTCACTAATATTGTTTAGCTACAAAATTATTTTATACTTGTTTATGGTATCCTGGCTGTGTCTTTTAATTTCCTAATATACAGTTAAATCTCCCTATTCAATATTCTACTTGGTTTTCCTTTTATTTCTTCATAATAGATTAAACACGTTTTTGTTTGTTATTAAGACAATAAATAGGCAGACATATTTGACTTTTTCAAGTGTCACACCAACATCAAATCTATGATTATATGTCATTCTTTTTCACTTATCAATTAGATGCATTGTATTAATAGACTATAAACTGACATCATTTTACAGTTATTGAAATAGTGTCTACTTTTCAGTGGTAGATATTGATATAGCTCTTATCTTTGAATTATATGGCTGATGATTTCTAAAGTATTATGTCTTTTGAATTTTGTTTGTTTGTTTGTTTGTTTGTTTTTTTCCAGTACCGGGAATCGAACTCATGACCTCGCACTTGCCAGGTAGGTGCTGTGCCGCTGAGCTAAATCCCCAGCCCCTGTCTTCTGAAGTTTTGAGACGTTCCAGAGGGTCTTAATCTTTATGACATTGCATTTGGAGTACTGGTTGTTTTCCAGAAGTCCATTCTTCCTAGGTGCTTTAGAGCTATGTGTGTATCTCCTTTACTATCTTTCATTAGGCATTATTTAAAAAGGTACATTGTGATAGTTTCAGCCTTTGTTCAATGTAGGCTTTTCTTGGAGGACCAGAACAATTAAGGCAATGAACTACACCACACAAAAGAGTCAATTAAGATAACTTGTCTCAGGATATGTTGTTACAAAATGTGACAAATTCATTGCCCACATTTGCCCACTGCATTTGGTAGTTTTTTTCTTGGTTGTATACAAAGTGCTGAGGCTAGAAGTGATGCATTTTGCACAAAGACCTTTTATTTGGTTGCATGATATTTATTTCAACCTGTTATTAATCCCTGCAAAAGGAGTTATACGTGAATTTGTTCCTCTCTCCTATCTAGCTGTGAAAGTGGTTGAAAACATGCTCTAGAAAAAAAGCTTTGGGAGTGTGCAGGGAAAAGTGGTAATTTATCTGCAGTAGAGTGAAGCCAGACTCATATCTCTTTCCCTGTATTAAAATAAAATCAACATGGATCAAAGATCTAGATATTAAAATAGAAACATCTCATCGGCTGGAAAATAAAATAGGAAAAACTGTCAAATACACAGAGAAGGACTTTCTGAAGAGAACTCCAGCTGCGCAAGAAATAATACCAAGGATTAAGAAATGGGATTAAAATAGACACTACAATTAAGGAGGATGACACCACTTCCTTCTACTTACCTGAGTCTGGCAACCAGCTAGGGAAAACCTCCCTGCCACACACCCTTTATCTGGAGTCAGAAATAAGAATAACAAAACTCCTAGAAAATTCCACATCAGTATGTAATGGTAAGTTCTCATAGTGTGTAGGAAGAAAGCTCGGGCTTCTGAGTTGTTTGCGGGAGCACTGGAAAAAAACACATAATTCTATAGAGAAAGTTCATCGTTATATCATGTTAGATTGAATACAGGCAAGAAACACAAGAGCCACAGACTCTTAGTGAAAACCCGAGAGGACTCAGTCATGAAACCTACCTGTAAGTAAAAGGTCTCTGCTTAAAGCAATGAAACAAACACAGTAATATGTGAAAAATTTTGGGCATGCTTAGTAAAACTAATTTTGGCCTTGGAATTGTCAGATTTTATTCCATAGCTTTTTTGTAGTATTATTCCATTGAGTGGTGATAATGCTCATAAAATTCAAAATATTGTATCAAATTAGAACACTGAGCAATAGAGCAACATATCCTTTATAACTTTAAAGAAGAACTCGGGAGAAATAGAAAAGCTTCAGGAATAGCCCAATTATGTGGCTAGGAAAAGATCCAACCACTCCTGATGCTTCAGGTTACAGGACGCCCCCATCACAACAATGAAAAAGGAACGGAAGTGCCACCAGCGCTAAAGGGCGGGTGTGCGAGTGTGCATTATTTCCATTCATTGTTTCAGCAATGGCAGAAGGCCTGCCTTTAAGTATACGTGCATGTTTAATTCACCATATGTTGGTCAATAACCACAAGTTTTATTTCTACTTAGTTATAAAGAAAACTAAGAGGTTGTTTCTGAATCTACTTAGCTGATTTTCAATTCGGGAAGAAAGTCAGCACTTTCGGCCGCATGTACAGTGCTTTCCACAAGCAATCCGGAACAGGTGAGCGCTTGGCATGAACCTGGTGTCAACACATGAGGAGGTATTGAGAGACAGAAAGAAGGGAAAATGCAGGAACAGGAATGGAAGAAATAGGAAAAATATCAAGAGCAAAGTTATTATTATTATTATTATTATTAATTATTATTATTAAACTAAGAGGGCTATAATTGTGGCACAAAGGGGGGAAGAGGAGAAATTTTCCTGGTAGTTGATTCTGTGTTCTCA